>NC_134829.1:713707-785379 GCF_004210375.1 Tachypleus tridentatus | reverse complement strand
TTTACACTTTATTATTCCTATTTATCCAAAAGTAATTTACATTTCATTATTCCTATTTATCCAAAAGTAATTTACACTTTATTATTCCTATTTATCCAGAAGTAATTTACACTTTATTATTCCCGTTCATACAGAAGTAATTTACACTTTATTATTCCACTTTATCCAGAAGGAATTTATACTATATTATTCCTATTTATCCAGAAGTAATTTACACTTTATTATTCCACTTTATCCAAAAGTAATTTACACTTTATTATTTCTATTTATCCAGAAGTAATTTACACTTTATTATTCCTATTTATCCAGAAGTAATTTACACTTTATTATTCCTATTTATCCAGAAGTAATTTACACTTTATTATTCCTATTTATCCAAAAGTAATTTACATTTTATTACTCCTATTTATCCAGAAGTAATTTACACTTTATTATTTCTATTTATCCAGAAGTAATTTACACTTTATTATTCCTATTTATCCAGAAGTAATTTACACTTTATTATTCCTATTTTATCCAGAAGTAATTTACACTTTATTATTCCACTTTATCCAGAAGTAATTTATGCTTTATTATTCCTATTTATCCAGAAGTAATTTACACTTTATTATTCCTATTTATCCAGAAGTAATTTACACTTTATTATTCCACTTTATCCAGAAGTAATTTACACTTTACTATTCCACTTTATCCAAAAGTAATTTACACTTTATTATTTCTATTTATCCAGAAGTAATTTACACTTTATTATTCCTATTTATCCAGAAGTAATTTACACTTTATTATTTCTATTTATCCAGAAGTAATTTACACTTTATTATTCCCGTTTTATCCAGAAGTAATTTACACTTTATTATTCCATTTATCCAGAAGTAATTTACACTTTATTATTCCTATTTATCCAGAAGTAATTTACACTTTATTATTCCTATTTATCCAGAAGTAATTTACACTTTATTATTCCTATTTATCCAAAAGTAATTTACATTTTATTATTCCACCAGAAGTTTATCCAGAAGTAATTTACACTTTATTATTCCACTTTATCCAAAAGTAATTTACACTTTATTATTTCTATTTATCCAGAAGTAATTTACACTTTATTATTCCTATTTATCCAGAAGTAATTTACACTTTATTATTCCTATTTATCCAGAAGTAATTTACACTTTATTATTCCTATTTATCCAGAAGTAATTTACACTTTATTATTCCTATTTATCCAAAAGTAATTTACATTTTATTATTCCTATTTATCCAAAGTAATTTACACTTTATTATTCCTATTTATCCAGAAGTAATTTACACTTTATTATTCCTATTTATCCAAAAGTAATTTACATTTTATTATTCCTATTTATCCAAAAAAAAGTAATTTACACTTTATTATTCCTATTTATCCAGAAGTAATTTACACTTTATTATTCCTGTTCATCCAGAAGTAATTTACACTTTATTATTCCACTTTATCCAGAAGGAATTTATACTTTATTATTCCTATTTATCCAAAGTAATTTACATTTTATTATTCCTATTTATCCAAAAGTAATTTACACTTTATTATTCCTATTTATCCAGAAGTAATTTACACTTTATTATTCCTATTCATACAGAAGTAATTTACACTTTATTATTCCATTTTATCCAGAAGTAATTTACACTTTATTATTCCATTTATACCAAAAGTAATTTACACTTTATTATTTCTATTTATCCAGAAGTAATTTACACTTTATTATTCCTATTTATCCAGAGTAATTTACACTTTATTATTCCTATTTATCCAGAAGTAATTTACACTTTATTATTCCTATTTATCCAAAAGTAATTTACATTTTATTATTCCTATTTATCCAAAAGTAATTTACACTTTATTATTCCTATTTATCCAGAAGTAATTTACACTTTATTATTCCTATTTATCCAGAAGTAATTTACACTTTATTATTCCTATTTATCCAAAAGTAATTTACATTTTATTATTCCTATTTATCCAAAAGTAATTTACACTTTATTATTCCTATTTATCCAGAAGTAATTTACACTTTATTATTCCTATTTATCCAGAAGTAATTTACACTTTATTATTCCACTTTATCCAGAAGTAATTTATACTATATTATTCCTATTTATCCAGAAGTAATTTACACTTTATTATTCCACTTTATCCAAAAGTAATTTACACTTTATTATTTCTATTTATCAAGAAGTAATTTACACTTTATTATTCCTATTTATCCAGAAGTAATTTACACTTTATTATTCCACTTTATCCAGAAGGAATTTACACTTTATTATTCCACTTTATCCAGAAGGAATTTATACTATATTATTCCTATTTATCCAAAAGTAAT
Source organism: Tachypleus tridentatus (assembly GCF_004210375.1). Taxonomy (NCBI): domain Eukaryota; kingdom Metazoa; phylum Arthropoda; class Merostomata; order Xiphosura; family Limulidae; genus Tachypleus; species Tachypleus tridentatus. The sequence continues at coordinate 783,025 of NC_134829.1, read as the reverse complement.
TTACATTTTATTATTCCTATTTATCCAAAAGTAATTTACATTTTATTATTCCTATTTATCCAAAAGTAATTTACATTTTATTATTCCTATTTATCCAGAAGTAATTTACACTTTATTATTCCCGTTCATACAGAAGTAATTTACACTTTATTATTCCCGTTCATACAGAAGTAATTTACACTTTATTATTCCACTTTATCCAAAAGTAATTTACACTTTATTATTTCTATTTATTCAGAAGTAATTTACACTTTATTATTCCTATTTATCCAGAAGTAATTTACACTTTATTATTCCTATTTATCCAGAAGTAATTTACACTTTATTATTCCTATTTATCCAAAGTAATTTACATTTTATTATTCCTATTTATCCAAAAGTAATTTACACTTTATTATTCCTATTTATCCAGAAGTAATTTACACTTTATTATTCCTATTTATCCAGAAGTAATTTACACTTTATTATTCCTATTTATCCAAAAGTAATTTACATTTCATTATTCCTATTTATCCAAAAGTAATTTACACTTTATTATTCCTATTTATCCAGAAGTAATTTACACTTTATTATTCCCGTTCATACAGAAGTAATTTACACTTTATTATTCCACTTTATCCAGAAGGAATTTATACTATATTATTCCTATTTATCCAGAAGTAATTTACACTTTACTATTCCACTTTATCCAAAGTAATTTACACTTTATTATTTCTATTTATCCAGAAGTAATTTACACTTTATTATTCCTATTTATCCAGAAGTAATTTACACTTTATTATTCCTATTTATCCAGAAGTAATTTACACTTTATTATTCCTATTTATCCAAAAGTAATTTACATTTTATTACTCCTATTTATCCAGAAGTAATTTACACTTTATTATTACTATTTATCCAGAAGTAATTTACACTTTATTATTCCACTTTATCCAGAAGTAATTTACACTTTATTATTCCACTTTATCCAGAAGTAATTTATGCTATATTATTCCTATTTATCCAGAAGTAATTTACACTTTATTATTCCTATTTATCCAGAAGTAATTTACACTTTTATTATTCCACTTTATCCAGAAGTAATTTACACTTTATTATTCCACTTTATCCAAAAGTAATTTACACTTTATTATTTCTATTTATCCAGAAGTAATTTACACTTTATTATTCCTATTCATCCAGAAGTAATTTACACTTTATTATTTCTATTTATCCAGAAGTAATTTACACTTTATTATTCCTATTCATCCAGAAGTAATTTACACTTTATTATTCCATTTTATCCAAAGTAATTTATACTTTATTATTCCTATTTATCCAGAAGTAATTTACACTTTTATTATTCCTATTTATCCAGAAGTAATTTACACTTTATTATTCCATTTATCCAAAAGTAATTTACACTTTATTATTCCACTTTATCCAGAAGTAATTTACACTTTATTATTCCATTTATCCAAAAGTAATTTACACTTTATTATTTCTATTTATCCAGAAGTAATTTACACTTTATTATTCCTATTTATCCAGAAGTAATTTACACTTTATTATTCCTATTTATCCAGAAGTAATTTACACTTTATTATTCCATTTATCCAAAAGTAATTTACACTTTATTATTTCTATTTATCCAGAAGTAATTTACACTTTATTATTCCTATTTATCCAGAAGTAATTTACACTTTATTATTCCTATTTATCCAGAAGTAATTTACACTTTATTATTCCTATTTATCCAAAAGTAATTTACATTTTATTATTCCTATTTATCCAGAAGTAATTTACACTTTATTATTCCTTTTATCCAGAAGTAATTTACACTTTATTATTCCTGTTTATCCAGAAGTAATTTACACTTTATTATTCCTATTTATCCAGAAGTAATTTACACTTTATTATTCCTATTTATCCAGAAGTAATTTACACTTTATTATTCCTATTTATCCAAAAGTAATTTACATTTATTATTCCTATTTATCCAAAAGTAATTTACACTTTATTATTCCTATTTATCCAGAAGTAATTTACACTTTATTATTCCTATTTATCCAGAAGTAATTTACACTTTATTATTCCTGTTCATACAGAAGTAATTTACACTTTATTATTCCACTTTATCCAGAAGGAATTTATACTATATTATTCCTATTTATCCAGAAGTAATTTACACTTTATTATTCCACTTTATCCAAAAGTAATTTACACTTTATTATTTCTATTTATCCAGAAGTAATTTACACTTTATTATTCCTATTTATCCAGAAGTAATTTACACTTTATTATTCCTATTTATCCAGAAGTAATTTACACTTTATTATTCCTATTTATCCAAAAGTAATTTACATTTTATTATTCCTATTTATCCAGAAGTAATTTACACTTTATTATTTCTATTTATCCAGAAGTAATTTACACTTTATTATTCCTATTTATCCAGAAGTAATTTACACTTTATTATTCCATTTTATCCAGAAGTAATTTACACTTTATTATTCCTATTTATCCAGAAGTAATTTATGCTATATTATTCCTATTTATCCAGAAGTAATTTACACTTTATTATTCCTATTTATCCAGAAGTAATTTACACTTTGCTATTCCACTTTATCCAGAAGTAATTTACACTTTACTATTCCACTTTATCCAAAAGTAATTTACACTTTATTATTCCTATTTATCCAGAAGTAATTTACACTTTATTATTCCTATTCATCCAGAAGTAATTTACACTTTATTATTCCTATTTATCCAGAAGTAATTTACACTTTATTATTCCTATTTATCCAGAAGTAATTTACACTTTATTATTCCACTTTTATCCAAAGTAATTTATACTTTATTATTCCTATTTATCCAGAAGTAATTTACACTTTATTATTCCTATTTATCCAGAAGTAATTTACACTTTATTATTCCATTTATCCAAAGTAATTTACATTTTATTATTCCACTTTATCCAGAAGTAATTTACACTTTACTATTCCACTTTATCCAAAAGTAATTTACACTTTATTATTTCTATTTATCCAGAAGTAATTTACACTTTATTATTCCTATTTATCCAGAAGTAATTTACACTTTATTATTCCTATTTATCCAGAAGTAATTTACACTTTATTATTCCTATTTATCCAGAAGTAATTTACACTTTATTATTCCTATTTATCCAAAAGTAATTTACACTTTATTATTCCTATTTATCCAAAAGTAATTTACACTTTATTATTCCTATTTATCCAGAAGTAATTTACACTTTATTATTCCTATTCATCCAAAAGTAATTTACATTTTATTATTCCTATTTATCCAAAAGTAATTTACACTTTATTATTCCTATTTATCCAGAAGTAATTTACACTTTATTATTCCCGTTCATACAGAAGTAATTTACACTTTATTATTCCACTTTATCCAGAAGGAATTTATACTATATTATTCCTATTTATCCAAAAGTAATTTACATTTTATTATTCCTATTTATCCAAAAGTAATTTACACTTTATTATTCCTATTTATCCAGAAGTAATTTACACTTTATTATTCCTGTTCATCCAGAAAGTAATTTACACTTTATTATTCCATTTATCCAGAAGTAATTTACACTTTATTATTCCACTTTATCCAAAAGTAATTTACACTTTATTATTTCTATTTATCCAGAAGTAATTTACACTTTATTATTCCTATTTATCCAGAAGTAATTTACACTTTATTATTCCTATTTATCCAGAAGTAATTTACACTTTATTATTCCTATTTATCCAAAAGTAATTTACATTTTATTATTCCTATTTATCCAAAAGTAATTTACACTTTATTATTCCTATTTATCCAGAAGTAATTTACACTTTATTATTCCTATTTATCCAGAAGTAATTTACACTTTATTATTCCTATTTATCCAAAAGTAATTTACATTTTATTATTCCTATTTATCCAAAAGTAATTTACACTTTATTATTCCTATTTATCCAGAAGTAATTTACACTTTATTATTCCTGTTCATACAGAAGTAATTTACACTTTATTATTCCACTTTATCCAGAAGGAATTTATACTTTATTATTCCTATTTATCCAGAAGTAATTTACACTTTATTATTCCACTTTATCCAAAAGTAATTTACACTTTATTATTTCTATTTATCAAGAAGTAATTTACACTTTATTATTCCTATTTATCCAGAAGTAATTTACACTTTATTATTCCTGTTCATACAGAAGTAATTTACACTTTATTATTCCACTTTATCCAGAAGGAATTTATACTATATTATTCCTATTTATCCAAAAGTAATTTACATTTTATTATTCCTATTTATCCAAAAGTAATTTACATTTTATTATTCCTATTTATCCAAAAGTAATTTAAATTTTATTATTCCTATTTATCCAGAAGTAATTTACACTTTATTATTCCCGTTCATACAGAAGTAATTTACACTTTATTATTTCTATTTATTCAGAAGTAATTTACACTTTACTATTCCACTTTATCCAAAAGTAATTTACACTTTATTATTTCTATTTATTCAGAAGTAATTTACACTTTATTATTCCTATTTATCCAGAAGTAATTTACACTTTATTATTCCTATTTATCCAGAAGTAATTTACACTTTATTATTCCTATTTATCCAAAAGTAATTTACATTTTATTATTCCTATTTATCCAAAAGTAATTTACACTTTATTATTCCTATTTATCCAGAAGTAATTTACACTTTATTATTCCTATTTATCCAGAAGTAATTTACACTTTATTATTCCTATTTATCCAAAAGTAATTTACATTTCATTATTCCTATTTATCCAAAAGTAATTTACACTTTATTATTCCTATTTATCCAGAAGTAATTTACACTTTATTATTCCCGTTCATACAGAAGTAATTTACACTTTATTATTCCACTTTATCCAGAAGGAATTTATACTATATTATTCCTATTTATCCAGAAGTAATTTACACTTTACTATTCCACTTTATCCAAAAGTAATTTACACTTTATTATTTCTATTTATCCAGAAGTAATTTACACTTTATTATTCCTATTTATCCAGAAGTAATTTACACTTTATTATTCCTATTTATCCAGAAGTAATTTACACTTTATTATTCCTATTTATCCAAAAGTAATTTACATTTTATTATTCCTATTTATCCAGAAGTAATTTACACTTTATTATTCCTATTTATCCAGAAGTAATTTACACTTTATTATTCCACTTTATCCAGAAGTAATTTACACTTTATTATTCCACTTTATCCAGAAGTAATTTATGCTTTATTATTCCTATTTATCCAGAAGTAATTTACACTTTATTATTCCTATTTATCCAGAAGTAATTTACACTTTACTATTCCACTTTATCCAAAAGTAATTTACACTTTATTATTCCACTTTATCCAGAAGTAATTTACACTTTACTATTCCACTTTATCCAAAAGTAATTTACACTTTATTATTTCTATTTATCCAGAAGTAATTTACACTTTATTATTTTCGTTCATACAGAAGTAATTTACACTTTATTATTTCTATTTATCCAGAAGTAATTTACACTTTATTATTCCCGTTCATACAGAAGTAATTTACACTTTATTATTCCACTTTATCCAGAAGTAATTTATACTATATTATTCCTATTTATCCAAAAGTAATTTACATTTTATTATTCCTATTTATCCAAAAGTAATTTACACTTTATTATTCCTATTTATCCAGAAGTAATTTACACTTTATTATTCCTATTTATCCAGAAGTAATTTACACTTTATTATTCCACTTTATCCAGAAGTAATTTACACTTTATTATTCCACTTTATCCAAAAGTAATTTACACTTTATTATTTCTATTTATCCAGAAGTAATTTACACTTTATTATTCCTATTTATCCAGAAGTAATTTACACTTTATTATTCCTATTTATCCAGAAGTAATTTACACTTTATTATTCCTATTTATCCAAAAGTAATTTACATTTTATTATTCCTATTTATCCAAAAGTAATTTACACTTTATTATTCCTATTTATCCAGAAGTAATTTACACTTTATTATTCCTATTTATCCAGAAGTAATTTACACTTTATTATTCCTATTTATCCAAAAGTAATTTACATTTTATTATTCCTATTTATCCAAAAGTAATTTACACTTTATTATTCCTATTTATCCAGAAGTAATTTACACTTTATTATTCCCGTTCATACAGAAGTAATTTACACTTTATTATTCCACTTTATCCAGAAGGAATTTATACTATATTATTCCTATTTATCCAAAAGTAATTTACATTTTATTATTCCTATTTATCCAAAAGTAATTTACACTTTATTATTCCTATTTATCCAGAAGTAATTTACACTTTATTATTCCCGTTCATACAGAAGTAATTTACATTTTATTATTCCACTTTATCCAGAAGTAATTTACACTTTATTATTCCACTTTATCCAAAAGTAATTTACACTTTATTATTTCTATTTATCCAGAAGTAATTTACACTTTATTATTCCTATTTATCCAGAAGTAATTTACACTTTATTATTCCTATTTATCCAGAAGTAATTTACACTTTATTATTCCTATTTATCCAAAAGTAATTTACATTTTATTATTCCTATTTATCCAAAAGTAATTTACACTTTATTATTCCTATTTATCCAGAAGTAATTTACACTTTATTATTCCTATTTATCCAGAAGTAATTTACACTTTATTATTCCTATTTATCCAAAAGTAATTTACATTTTATTATTCCTATTTATCCAAAAGTAATTTACACTTTATTATTCCTATTTATCCAGAAGTAATTTACACTTTATTATTCCCGTTCATACAGAAGTAATTTACACTTTATTATTCCACTTTATCCAGAAGGAATTTATACTATATTATTCCTATTTATCCAGAAGTAATTTACACTTTACTATTCCACTTTATCCAAAAGTAATTTACACTTTATTATTTCTATTTATCAAGAAGTAATTTACACTTTATTATTCCTATTTATCCAGAAGTAATTTACACTTTATTATTCCCGTTCATACAGAAGTAATTTACACTTTATTATTCCACTTTATCCAGAAGGAATTTATACTATATTATTCCTATTTATCCAAAAGTAATTTACATTTTATTATTCCTATTTATCCAAAAGTAATTTACATTTTATTATTCCTATTTATCCAAAAGTAATTTAAATTTTATTACTCCTATTTATCCAGAAGTAATTTACACTTTATTATTCCCGTTCATACAGAAGTAATTTACACTTTATTATTCCCGTTCATACAGAAGTAATTTACACTTTATTATTCCACTTTATCCAAAAGTAATTTACACTTTATTATTTCTATTTATTCAGAAGTAATTTACACTTTATTATTCCTATTTATCCAGAAGTAATTTACACTTTATTATTCCTATTTATCCAGAAGTAATTTACACTTTATTATTCCTATTTATCCAAAAGTAATTTACATTTTATTATTCCTATTTATCCAAAAGTAATTTACACTTTATTATTCCTATTTATCCAGAAGTAATTTACACTTTATTATTCCTATTTATCCAGAAGTAATTTACACTTTATTATTCCTATTTATCCAAAAGTAATTTACATTTCATTATTCCTATTTATCCAAAAGTAATTTACACTTTATTATTCCTATTTATCCAGAAGTAATTTACACTTTATTATTCCCGTTCATACAGAAGTAATTTACACTTTATTATTCCACTTTATCCAGAAGGAATTTATACTATATTATTCCTATTTATCCAGAAGTAATTTACACTTTACTATTCCACTTTATCCAAAAGTAATTTACACTTTATTATTTCTATTTATCCAGAAGTAATTTACACTTTATTATTCCTATTTATCCAGAAGTAATTTACACTTTATTATTCCTATTTATCCAGAAGTAATTTACACTTTATTATTCCTATTTATCCAAAAGTAATTTACATTTTATTACTCCTATTTATCCAGAAGTAATTTACACTTTATTATTACTATTTATCCAGAAGTAATTTACACTTTATTATTCCATTTATCCAGAAGTAATTTACACTTTATTATTCCACTTTATCCAGAAGTAATTTATGCTATATTATTCCTATTTATCCAGAAGTAATTTACACTTTATTATTCCTATTTATCCAGAAGTAATTTACACTTTATTATTCCACTTTATCCAGAAGTAATTTACACTTTACTATTCCACTTTATCCAAAAGTAATTTACACTTTATTATTTCTATTTATCCAGAAGTAATTTACACTTTATTATTCCCGTTCATACAGAAGTAATTTACACTTTATTATTTCTATTTATCCAGAAGTAATTTACACTTTATTATTCCCGTTCATACAGAAGTAATTTACACTTTATTATTCCACTTTATCCACAAATAATTTATACTATATTATTCCTATTTATCCAGAAGTAATTTACACTTTATTATTCCTATTTATCCAGAAGTAATTTACACTTTACTATTCCACTTTATCCAAAAGTAATTTACATTTTATTATTCCACTTTATCCAGAAGTAATTTACACTTTACTATTCCACTTTATCCAAAAGTAATTTACACTTTATTATTTCTATTTATCCAGAAGTAATTTACACTTTATTATTCCTATTTATCCAGAAGTAATTTACACTTTATTATTCCTATTTATCCAGAAGTAATTTACACTTTATTATTCCACTTTATCCAAAAGTAACTTACACTTTATTATTTCTATTTATTCAGAAGTAATTTACACTTTATTATTCCTATTTATCCAGAAGTAATTTACACTTTATTATTCCTATTTATTCAGAAGTAATTTACACTTTGTTATTCCTATTTATCCAAAAGTAATTTAAATTTTATTACTCCTATTTATCCAGAAGTAATTTACACTTTATTATTCCCTTTCATACAGAAGTAATTTACACTTTATTATTCCCGTTCATACAGAAGTAATTTACACTTTATTATTCCTATTTATCCAGAAGTAATTTACACTTTATTATTCCTATTTATCCAGAAGTAATTTACACTTTATTATTCCTATTTATCCAAAAGTAATTTACATTTCATTATTCCTATTTATCCAAAAGTAATTTACACTTTATTATTCCTATTTATCCAGAAGTAATTTACACTTTATTATTCCTATTTATCCAGAAGTAATTTACACTTTATTATTCCCGTTCATACAGAAGTAATTTACACTTTATTATTCCACTTTATCCAGAAGGAATTTATACTATATTATTCCTATTTATCCAGAAGTAATTTACACTTTACTATTCCACTTTATCCAAAAGTAATTTACACTTTATTATTTCTATTTATCCAGAAGTAATTTACACTTTATTATTCCTATTTATCCAGAAGTAATTTACACTTTATTATTCCTATTTATCCAGAAGTAATTTACACTTTATTATTCCTATTTATCCAAAAGTAATTTACATTTTATTACTCCTATTTATCCAGAAGTAATTTACACTTTATTATTTCTATTTATCCAGAAGTAATTTACACTTTATTATTACTATTTATCCAGAAGTAATTTACACTTTATTATTCCACTTTATCCAGAAGTAATTTACACTTTATTATTCCACTTTATCCAGAAGTAATTTATGCTATATTATTCCTATTTATCCAGAAGTAATTTACACTTTATTATTCCTATTTATCCAGAAGTAATTTACACTTTGCTATTCCACTTTATCCAGAAGTAATTTACACTTTACTATTCCACTTTATCCAAAAGTAATTTACACTTTATTATTTCTATTTATCCAGAAGTAATTTACACTTTATTATTCCCGTTCATACAGAAGTAATTTACACTTTATTATTTCTATTTATCCAGAAGTAATTTACACTTTATTATTCCCGTTCATACAGAAGTAATTTACACTTTATTATTCCACTTTATCCACAATTAATTTATACTATATTATTCCTATTTATCCAGAAGTAATTTACACTTTATTATTCCTATTTATCCAGAAGTAATTTACACTTTACTATTCCACTTTATCCAAAAGTAATTTACATTTTATTATTCCACTTTATCCAGAAGTAATTTACACTTTACTATTCCACTTTATCCAAAAGTAATTTACACTTTATTATTTCTATTTATCCAGAAGTAATTTACACTTTATTATTCCTATTTATCCAGAAGTAATTTACACTTTATTATTCCTATTTATCCAGAAGTAATTTACACTTTATTATTCCTATTTATCCAGAAGTAATTTACACTTTATTATTCCTATTTATCCAAAAGTAATTTACATTTTATTATTCCTATTTATCCAAAAGTAATTTACACTTTATTATTCCTATTTATCCAGAAGTAATTTACACTTTATTATTCCTATTCATCCAAAAGTAATTTACATTTTTTTATTCCTATTTATCCAGAAGTAATTTACACTTTATTATTCCTATTTATCCAGAAGTAATTAAACTTTATTATTCCTATTTATCCAAAAGTAATTTACACTTTATTATTCCTATTTATCCAGAAGTAATTTACACTTTATTATTCCTATTTATCCAGAAGTAATTTACACTTTATTATTCCTATTTATCCAAAAGTAATTTACACTTTATTATTCCTATTTATCCAGAAGTAATTTACACTTTATTATTCCCGTTCATACAGAAGTAATTTACACTTTATTATTCCACTTTATCCAGAAGGAATTTATACTATATTATTCCTATTTATCCAAAAGTAATTTACATTTTATTATTCCTATTTATCCAAAAGTAATTTACACTTTATTATTCCTATTTATCCAGAAGTAATTTACACTTTATTATTCCCGTTCATACAGAAGTAATTTACATTTTATTATTCCACTTTATCCAGAAGGAATTTACACTTTATTATTCCACTTTACCCAAAAGTAATTTACACTTTATTATTTCTATTTATTCCAGAAGTAATTTACACTTTATTATTCCTATTTATCCAGAAGTAATTTACACTTTATTATTCCTATTTATCCAGAAGTAATTTACACTTTATTATTCCTATTTATCCAAAAGTAATTTACATTTTATTATTCCTATTTATCCAAAAGTAATTTACACTTTATTATTCCTATTTATCCAGAAGTAATTTACACTTTATTATTCCTATTTATCCAGAAGTAATTTACACTTTATTATTCCTATTTATCCAAAAGTAATTTACATTTTATTATTCCTATTTATCCAAAAGTAATTTACACTTTATTATTCCTATTTATCCAGAAGTAATTTACACTTTATTATTCCCGTTCATACAGAAGTAATTTACACTTTATTATTCCACTTTATCCAGAAGGAATTTATACTATATTATTCCTATTTATCCAGAAGTAATTTACACTTTACTATTCCACTTTATCCAAAAGTAATTTACACTTTATTATTTCTATTTATCAAGAAGTAATTTACACTTTATTATTCCTATTTATCCAGAAGTAATTTACACTTTATTATTCCTGTTCATACAGAAGTAATTTACACTTTATTATTCCACTTTATCCAGAAGGAATTTATACTATATTATTCCTATTTATCCAAAAGTAATTTACATTTTATTATTCCTATTTATCCAAAAGTAATTTACATTTTATTATTCCTATTTATCCAAAAGTAATTTAAATTTTATTACTCCTATTTATCCAGAAGTAATTTACACTTTATTATTCCCGTTCATACAGAAGTAATTTACACTTTATTATTCCCGTTCATACAGAAGTAATTTACACTTTATTATTCCACTTTATCCAAAAGTAATTTACACTTTATTATTTCTATTTATTCAGAAGTAATTTACACTTTATTATTCCTATTTATCCAGAAGTAATTTACACTTTATTATTCCTATTTATCCAGAAGTAATTTACACTTTATTATTCCTATTTATCCAAAAGTAATTTACATTTTATTATTCCTATTTATCCAAAAGTAATTTACACTTTATTATTCCTATTTATCCAGAAGTAATTTACACTTTATTATTCCTATTTATCCAGAAGTAATTTACACTTTATTATTCCTATTTATCCAAAAGTAATTTACATTTCATTATTCCTATTTATCCAAAAGTAATTTACACTTTATTATTCCTATTTATCCAGAAGTAATTTACACTTTATTATTCCCGTTCATACAGAAGTAATTTACACTTTATTATTCCACTTTATCCAGAAGGAATTTATACTATATTATTCCTATTTATCCAGAAGTAATTTACACTTTACTATTCCACTTTATCCAAAAGTAATTTACACTTTATTATTTCTATTTATCCAGAAGTAATTTACACTTTATTATTCCTATTTATCCAGAAGTAATTTACACTTTATTATTCCTATTTATCCAGAAGTAATTTACACTTTATTATTCCTATTTATCCAAAAGTAATTTACATTTTATTACTCCTATTTATCCAGAAGTAATTTACACTTTATTATTACTATTTATCCAGAAGTAATTTACACTTTATTATTCCACTTTATCCAGAAGTAATTTACACTTTATTATTCCACTTTATCCAGAAGTAATTTATGCTATATTATTCCTATTTATCCAGAAGTAATTTACACTTTATTATTCCTATTTATCCAGAAGTAATTTACACTTTGCTATTCCACTTTATCCAAAAGTAATTTACACTTTATTATTCCACTTTATCCAGAAGTAATTTACACTTTACTATTCCACTTTATCCAAAAGTAATTTACACTTTATTATTTCTATTTATCCAGAAGTAATTTACACTTTATTATTTTCGTTCATACAGAAGTAATTTACACTTTATTATTTCTATTTATCCAGAAGTAATTTACACTTTATTATTCCCGTTCATACAGAAGTAATTTACACTTTATTATTCCACTTTATCCAGAAGGAATTTATACTATATTATTCCTATTTATCCAAAAGTAATTTACATTTTATTATTCCTATTTATCCAAAAGTAATTTACACTTTATTATTCCTATTTATCCAGAAGTAATTTACACTTTATTATTCCCGTTCATACAGAAGTAATTTACACTTTATTATTCCACTTTATCCAGAAGGAATTTACACTTTATTATTCCACTTTATCCAAAAGTAATTTACACTTTATTATTTCTATTTATTCAGAAGTAATTTACACTTTATTATTCCTATTTATCCAGAAGTAATTTACACTTTATTATTCCTATTTATCCAGAAGTAATTTACACTTTATTATTCCTATTTATCCAAAAGTAATTTACTTTTATTATTCCTATTTATCCAAAAGTAATTTACACTTTATTATTCCTATTTATCCAGAAGTAATTTACACTTTATTATTCCTATTTATCCAGAAGTAATTTACACTTTATTATTCCTATTTATCCAAAAGTAATTTACATTTTATTATTCCTATTTATCCAAAAGTAATTTACACTTTATTATTCCTATTTATCCAGAAGTAATTTACACTTTATTATTCCCGTTCATACAGAAGTAATTTACACTTTATTATTCCACTTTATCCAGAAGGAATTTATACTATATTATTCCTATTTATCCAGAAGTAATTTACACTTTATTATTCCACTTTATCCAAAAGTAATTTACACTTTATTATTTCTATTTATCAAGAAGTAATTTACACTTTATTATTCCTATTTATCCAGAAGTAATTTACACTTTATTATTCCTGTTCATACAGAAGTAATTTACACTTTATTATTCCACTTTATCCAGAAGGAATTTATACTATATTATTCCTATTTATCCAAAAGTAATTTACATTTTATTATTCCTATTTATCCAAAAGTAATTTACATTTTATTATTCCTATTTATCCAAAAGTAATTTAAATTTTATTATTCCTATTTATCCAGAAGTAATTTACACTTTATTATTCCTGTTCATACAGAAGTAATTTACACTTTATTATTCCTGTTCATACAGAAGTAATTTACACTTTATTATTCCACTTTATCCAAAAGTAATTTACACTTTATTATTTCTATTTATTCAGAAGTAATTTACACTTTATTATTCCTATTTATCCAGAAGTAATTTACACTTTATTATTCCTATTTATCCAGAAGTAATTTACACTTTATTATTCCTATTTATCCAAAAGTAATTTACATTTTATTATTCCTATTTATCCAAAAGTAATTTACACTTTATTATTCCTATTTATCCAGAAGTAATTTACACTTTATTATTCCTATTTATCCAGAAGTAATTTACACTTTATTATTCCTATTTATCCAAAAGTAATTTACATTTCATTATTCCTATTTATCCAAAAGTAATTTACACTTTATTATTCCTATTTATCCAGAAGTAATTTACACTTTATTATTCCCTGTTCATACAGAAGTAATTTACACTTTATTATTCCACTTTATCCAGAAGGAATTTATACTATATTATTCCTATTTATCCAGAAGTAATTTACACTTTACTATTCCACTTTATCCAAAAGTAATTTACACTTTATTATTTCTATTTATCCAGAAGTAATTTACACTTTATTATTCCTATTTATCCAGAAGTAATTTACACTTTATTATTCCTATTTATCCAGAAGTAATTTACACTTTATTATTCCTATTTATCCAAAAGTAATTTACATTTTATTACTCCTATTTATCCAGAAGTAATTTACACTTTATTATTACTATTTATCCAGAAGTAATTTACACTTTATTATTCCTCTTTATCCAGAAGTAATTTACACTTTATTATTCCACTTTATCCAGAAGTAATATATGCTATATTATTCCTATTTATCCAGAAGTAATTTACACTTTATTATTCCTATTTATCCAGAAGTAATTTACACTTTATTATTCCACTTTATCCAAAAGTAATTTACACTTTATTATTCCATTTATCCAGAAGTAATTTACACTTTACTATTCCACTTTATCCAAAAGTAATTTACACTTTATTATTTCTATTTATCCAGAAGTAATTTACACTTTATTATTTCTATTTATCCAGAAGTAATTTACACTTTATTATTCCCGTTCATACAGAAGTAATTTACACTTTATTATTTCTATTTATCCAGAAGTAATTTACACTTTATTATTCCTGTTCATCCAGAAGTAATTTACACTTTATTATTCCACTTTATCCAGAAATAATTTATACTTTATTATTCCTATTTATCCAGAAGTAATTTACACTTTATTATTCCTATTTATCCAGAAGTAATTTACACTTTATTATTCCACTTTATCCAAAAGTAATTTACATTTTATTATTCCACTTTATCCAGAAGTAATTTACACTTTTTATTCCACATTTATCCAAAAGTAATTTACACTTTATTATTTCTATTTATCCAGAAGTAATTTACACTTTATTATTCCTATTTATCCAGAAGTAATTTACACTTTATTATTCCTATTCATCCAGAAGTAATTTACACTTTATTATTCCATTTTATCCAGAAGGAATTTATATTATATTATTCCTATTTATCCAGAAGTAATTTACACTTTACTATTCCACTTTATCCAAAAGTAATTTACACTTTATTATTTCTATTTATCCAGAAGTAATTTACACTTTATTATTCCACTTTATCCAAAAGTAATTTACACTTTATTATTTCTATTTATCCAGAAGTAATTTACACTTTATTATTCCTATTTATCCAGAAGTAATTTACACTTTATTATTCCCGTTCATACAGAAGTAATTTACACTTTATTATTCCACTTTATCCAGAAGGAATTTATACTATATTATTCCTATTTATCCAAAAGTAATTTACATTTTATTATTCCTATTTATCCAAAAGTAATTTAAATTTTATTACTCCTATTTATCCAGAAGTAATTTACACTTTATTATTTCCGTTCATACAGAAGTAAATTACACTTTATTATTCCCGTTCATACAGAAGTAATTTACACTTTATTATTCCACTTTATCCAAAAGTAATTTACACTTTATTATTTCTATTTATTCAGAAGTAATTTACACTTTATTATTCCTATTTATCCAGAAGTAATTTACACTTTATTATTCCTATTTATCCAGAAGTAATTTACACTTTATTATTCCTATTTATCCAAAAGTAATTTACATTTTATTATTCCTATTTATCCAAAAGTAATTTACACTTTATTATTCCTATTTATCCAGAAGTAATTTACACTTTATTATTCCTATTTATCCAGAAGTAATTTACACTTTATTATTCCTATTTATCCAAAAGTAATTTACATTTTATTATTCCTATTTATCCAAAAGTAATTTACACTTTATTATTCCTATTTATCCAGAAGTAATTTACACTTTATTATTCCCGTTCATACAGAAGTAATTTACACTTTATTATTCCACTTTATCCAGAAGGAATTTATACTATATTATTCCTATTTATCCAGAAGTAATTTACACTTTACTATTCCACTTTATCCAAAAGTAATTTACACTTTATTATTTCTATTTATCCAGAAGTAATTTACACTTTATTATTCCTATTTATCCAAAAGTAATTTACATTTTATTACTCCTATTTATCCAGAAGTAATTTACACTTTATTATTCCTATTTATCCAGAAGTAATTTACACTTTATTATTCCATTTTATCCAGAAGTAATTTACACTTTATTATTCCATTTATCCAGAAGTAATTTATGCTTTATTATTCCTATTTATCCAGAAGTAATTTACACTTTATTATTCCTATTTATCCAGAAGTAATTTACACTTTATTATTCCACTTTATTCAGAAGTAATTTACACTTTACTATTCCACTTTATCCAAAAGTAATTTACACTTTATTATTTCTTTTTATCCAGAAGTAATTTACACTTTATTATTCCCGTTCATACAGAAGTAATTTACACTTTATTATTCCTATTTATTCAGAAGTAATTTACACTTTGTTATTCCTATTTATCCAAAAGTAATTTAAATTTTATTACTCCTATTTATCCAGAAGTAATTTACACTTTATTATTCCCTTTCATACAGAAGTAATTTACACTTTATTATTCCCGTTCATACAGAAGTAATTTACACTTTATTATTCCACTTTATCCAAAAGTAATTTACACTTTATTATTTCTATTTATTCAGAAGTAATTTACACTTTATTATTCCTATTTATTCAGAAGTAATTTACACTTTATTATTCCTATTTATCCAAAAGTAATTTACATTTTATTATTCCTATTTATCCAAAAGTAATTTACATTTTATTATTCCTATTTATCCATAAGTAATCTACACTTTATTATTCCTATTTATCCAGAAGTAATTTACACTTTATTATTCCTATTTATCCAAAAGTAATTTACATTTTATTATTCCTATTTATCCAAAAGTAATTTACACTTTATTATTCCTATTTATCCAGAAGTAATTTACACTTTATTATTCCCGTTCATACAGAAGTAATTTACACTTTATTATTCCACTTTATCCAGAATGAATTTATACTATATTATTCATATTTATCCAGAAGTAATTTACACTTTACTATTCCACTTTTTTATTCCTATTTATCCAGAAGTAATTTACACTTTATTATTCCTATTTATCCAAAAGTAATTTCCATTTTATTACTTTTATTTATCCAGAAGTAATTTACACTTTATTATTCCTATTTATCCAGAAGTAATTTACACTTTATTATTCCACTTTATCCAGAAGTAATTTACACTTTATTATTCCACTTTATCCAGAAGTAATTTACACTTTATTATTCCACTTTATCCAGAAGTCATTTACACTTTATTTTTCCTATTTATCCAAAAGTAATTTACATTTTATTATTCCTATTTATCCAAAAGTAATTTACACTTTATTATTCCTATTTATCCAAAAATAATTTACATTTTATTATTCCTATTTATCCAGAAGTAATTTACACTTTATTATTCTTATTTATCTAGAAGTAATTTACACTTTATACATGTAAAAACTGCTCGTTTTGGGTTGAGAAAATATTTTACGTAGAAGAGCGAACAACGTTTCAACCTTCTTCGGTTATCGTCAGGTTCACAAAGAGAAAAAGAGGTAACTGACCGGAAGCTGACCACGTTTGAAAGGAGTTGTGTTACTGAGTGTCGGAATGTAGAGGGCGGTGTTTATGTTTCGTTGTATAAGTCCGTAAATCTCTGGTTTAATGCAGCATGCCAGTTGGTGGTCTAGGTTCATTTATTGTTTTTGTAAGGCATGCAGTTCTTTGTACTTCGTGTTCAACATGGCTTTAAGTAGTGTTTTCTGTAAATTTTGGATAATGTTTGTGTATTTATTAAAAATTTTTGATAGTTTTACTTTTACAAAATTGGGGGTTAGTTGTTCCTTTTTACGTTGTTGTATGAAATAGATGTCATTTCTTCCAAATGAGCCGTTTTTACATATATATTTTTCTACAAGTGGGTTTTCTCGACATCACTGATTAATTTACACTTCATTATTCCTGTTTATCCAGAGTAATTTACACTTCATTATTCCTGTTTACCCAGAGTAATTTACACTTTATTATTCCTGTTTATCCAGAGTAATTTACACTTCATTATTCTTGTTTATCCAGAGTAATTTACACTTTATTGTTCCTGTTTATCCAGAGTAATTTACACTTTATTATTCCTGTTTATCCAGAGTAATTTACACTTCATTATTCTTCTTTATCCAGAGTAATTTACACTTTATTATTCCTGTTTATCCAGAGTAATTTACACTCTATTATTCCCATTTGTACAACCAACAAACTGTTTATGTTACTGGTTTCTCAGTGTGAAGAACTCACACCTTTGTAAGTAAACTCCTTCCTAAGAAACTGTGTTCTGAATATTACAACTTCACCACTTGACGTATTACCTGCTGAAGATGAGCAAAGCAAGTTAACCTGAACAGTGAGAATTCCATTCACTATGTGCCCAAGCTGGATGTTGACCTTAGCTTTAAAACTGTCTTCAGGAACTCCTAAGATGTATGCTGTAGTAGGTGACACTATGAACTGGTCACGGTTTAAAGCTCTATTGTTAAACTAGAACTATTGTGATAGTAGTGATGTAAAAAAAACTAAAACAGACGCTTTTCAACTGAAATTTAACTGGTACATACGGGTTATTTTATGAGGGTTATTATGTTAATATCGGCTTTCCGTTATACATATTGTTTTTAGTGCCCTTAACGCATATCAACTTTACAGCTTTATTACACTTAATTGAAGTAACACTTCATGACAGAGGATATTACAGAACTATAAACATATCCAGAGAGAAAGACTTTCCATTCTACGTGCAACTTCCCATCAGCTTAAAGGTAAGTCTAATGACGTTGAAAAGCGTGTATCCATAGCCTGGTGAACTGAACGATGTGTTACACGGTTTTTGATTGGATATTATTATTAAATCATTTGTTACACAGCTTCTGATTGGATATTACTACTGAACAAAAAATGTAACTAAATGAAACTTAACATCATGAAAATCCGTCATGGTTTTTACGGTTTTTCTAAGAATTATTGTGACCACGGTTTGCTATTACAACTTATCTGTCAAGTAGAATCCAAAATGACCTTATCAGTTGTGTAAGTGAAACATTGTTGAATAAATGTAAAAGCTAAATAAGTGATTCTCTGTTTATAGTACCTCAGATGAAACTACTGATATAAGAACCATTTCTCAGTTTTCTAGTGTTGTGCGATATGCAACTTAAGATGGTGAATTTTACAATAGATTTCTGGGGTTTACAAAAGTTAGTGCAGATCAAACAGCTGTAGGTTTATTCAAGATAGCGTTTACTCTAGTCGATGAATTAAATATTGGGTCTAAACTTGTTGAGCAAACCTATGATGGGGCAAGCATGATGTCCAGTGAGGCGAATGGACTTCAAAAGAAAGCTAGAGATAAATATCCCAATGCTATTCTTCGTTCATTGAATGGCACACAGGTTCTATTACGTAGTGTCACAATGTATGACGAAGATTAATGTGTGGGACAGACTGTTTGCATAACTTAAATTATTCTCTTTGTGTTTCCTGAAGTCAATAAAACGTGTCCACCTGTATTGGCCCGGCATGGCCAAGCGTGTTAAGGCGTTCGACTCGTAATCCGAGGGTCGCGGCCTCCCAGCCATGGGGGCGTTATAATGTAACGGTCATTCCCACTATTCGTTGGTAAAAGAGTAGCCCAAGAGTTGGCAGTCGGTGGTGATGAATAGCTGCCTTCCCTCTAGGCTTACACTACTAAATTAGGGACAACTAGCACAGATAGCCCTCGAGTAGCTTTGTGCAAAATTCAAATACAAACAAACAAACTTTATTATTTGCGAAATGCCGAGTTGTGTGAGTTAACCTTGGCTCCTCCAGCAACCAGTTCTCACTTGAACGTTCTTTCTCTTACATAAAAAGAACACACAGCGACACCAGAAATACAGAACGACAAGAAAAACTCGACAGTTAACTACTATTGAGAAAAATATTTTCAAGGAAATGAAGACTGATAGTTTCAAAGAAGTTGTAATTCATTCACTCAAAAGGAAATCAGAGTAAAAATAAGATATAAATAAAGTCAGTATTCTTATCTTTAATTTAAACTGATATATGATTAATGACTACTACTAATTAATTTTATCTTAAATGGCTGTCCTCTACTTTTTCATAACCTACCATCTATGTTTTAATACCCCATTACGTCAAATCACTGCTGTCAACATTGATTTCATCTTTACGAATACTGGATTTGTTTCTAAGTCTGATCATTTTAGAGAAGACTTACGTTAAGCTAACTGCTGTCTCTACTACAAAAAATTGAGACACGGATTTTAACACGACCTGTTACTAACTACACTGACTGGTTAGTAAAACATTAGACTACAGAACGACCTGTTACTAACCACACTGACTGGTTAGTAAAACATTAGACTACAGAACGACCTGTTACTAACCACACTTACTGGTTAGTAAAACATTAGACTACAGCACGACCTGTTACTAACCACACTTACTGGTTAGTAAAACATTAGACTACAGCACGACCTGTTACTAACCACACCTACTGGTTAGTAAAACATTAGACTACAGAACGACCTGTTACTAACCACACTGACTGGTCAGTAAAACATTAGACTACAGAACGACCTGTTACTAACCACACTGACTGGTTAGTAAAACATTAGACCACAGAACGACATGTTACTAACCACACTGACTGTTTAGTAAAATATTAAACAACAGAATGACATGTCACTAACCACACTTACTGGTTAGTAAAACATTAGACAACAGAACGACCTGTTACTAACCACACTTACTGGTTAGTAAAACATTAGACAACAGAACAACCTGTTACTAACCACACTTACTGGTTAGTAAAGCATTAGACAACAGAACCACATGTTACTAACCACATTTACTGGTTAGTAAAACATTACACAACAGAACGACCTGTTACTAACCACATTTACTGGTTAGTAAAACATTACACAACAGAACGACCTGTTACTAACCACACTTACTGGTTAGTAAAACATTAGACAACAGAACAACCTGTTACTAACCACACTTACTGGTTAGTAAAACTTTAGACAACAGAACCACATGTTACTAACTACACTGAGTGGTTAGTAAAGCATTAGACAACAGAACCACATGTTACTAACCACATTTACTGGTTAGTAAAACATTACACAAAAGAACGACCTGTTACTAACCACACTTACTGGTTAGTAAAACTTTAGACAACAGAACCACATGTTACTAACTACACTGACTGGTTAGTAAAGCATTAGACAACAGAACCACATGTTACTAACCACACTTACTGGTTAGTAAAACATTAGACAACAGAACCACATGTTACTAACCACACTTACTGGTTAGTTAAACATTAGACTACAGAACAACCTGTTACTAACCACACTTACTGGTTAGTAAAACTTTAGACAACAGAACCACATGTTACTAACTACACTGACTGGTTAGTAAAGCATTAGACAACAGAACCACATGTTACTAACCACATTTACTGGTTAGTAAAACATTACACAACAGATCGACCTGTTACTAACCACACTCACTGGTTAGTAAAACTTTAGACAACAGAACCACATGTTACTAACTACACTGACTGGTTAGTAAAGCATTAGACAACAGAACCACATGTTACTAACCACACTTACTGGTTAGTAAAACATTAGACAACAGAACCACATGTTACTAACCACACTTACTGGTTAGTTAAACATTAGACTACAGAACGACCTGTTCCTAACCACACTGACTGGTGAGTAAAACATTAGACACCAGAACGACATGTTACTAACCACATTTACTGGTTAGTTAAACATTAGACTACAGAACGACCTGTAACTAACCACATTTACTGGTTAGTAAAACATTAGACAACAGAACGACCTGTTACTAACCACACTTTCTGGTTAGTAAAACATTAGACAACAGAACGACCTGTTACTAACCACATTTACTGGTTAGTAAAACATTAGACAACAGAACGACCTGTTACTAACCACACTTACTGGTTAGTAAAACATTAGACAACAGAACGACTTGTTACTAACCACACTTACTGGTTACAGAACGACCTGTTACTAACTACACTGACTGGTTAGTAAAACATTAGACAACAGAACGACCTGTTACTAACCACTCTTACTGGTTAGTAAAACATTAGACAACAGAACGACCTGTTACTAACCCCACTGACTGGTTAGTAAAACATTAGACTACAGCACGACCTGTTACTAACCACACTTTCTGGTTAGTAAAACATTAGACAACAGAACCACATGTTACTAACTACACTGACTGGTTAGTAAAGCATTAGACAACAGAACCACATGTTACTAACCACACTTACTGGTTAGTAAAACATTAGACAACAGAACCACATGTTACTAACCACACTTACTGGTTAGTTAAACATTAGACTACAGAACGACCTGTTCCTAACCACACTGACTGGTGAGTAAAACATTAGACACCAGAACGACATGTTACTAACCACATTTACTGGTTAGTTAAACATTAGACTACAGAACGACCTGTAACTAACCACATTTACTGGTTAGTAAATCATTAGACAACAGAACGACCTGCTACTAACCACATTTACTGGTTAGTTAAACATTAGACTACAGAACGACCTGTAACTAACCACATTTACTGGTTAGTAAAACATTAGACAACAGAACCACCTGTTACTAACCACACTTTCTGGTTAGTAAAACATTAGACAACAGAACGACCTGTTACTAACCACACTTACTGGTTAGTAAAACATTAGACAACAGAACGACTTGTTACTAACCACACTTACTGGTTACAGAACGACCTGTTACTAACTACACTGACTGGTTAGTAAAACATTAGACAACAGAACGACCTGTTACTAACCCCACTGACTGGTTAGTAAAACATTAGACTACAGCACGACCTGTTACTAACCACACTTTCTGGTTAGTAAAACATTAGACAACAGAACCACATGTTACTAACTACACTGACTGGTTAGTAAAGCATTAGACAACAGAACCACATGTTACTAACCACACTTATTGGTTAGTAAAACATTAGACAACAGAACCACATGTTACTAACCACACTTACTGGTTAGTTAAACATTAGACTACAGAACGACCTGTTCCTAACCACACTGACTGGTGAGTAAAACATTAGACACCAGAACGACATGTTACTAACCACATTTACTGGTTAGTTAAACATTAGACTACAGAACGACCTGTAACTAACCACATTTACTGGTTAGTAAATCATTAGACAACAGAACGACCTGTTACTAACCACACTTTCTGGTTAGTAAAACATTAGACAACAGAACGACCTGTTACTAACCACATTTACTGGTTAGTAAAACATTAGACAACAGAACGACCTGTTACTAATCACACTTACTGGTTAGTAAAACATTAGACAACAGAACGATTTGTTACTAACCACACTTACTGGTTAGTAAAACATTAGACTACAGAACGACCTGTTACTAACTACACTGACTGGTTAGTAAAACATTAGACAACAGAACGACCTGTTACTAACCACTCTTACTGGTTAGTAAAACATTAGACAACAGAACAACCTGTTACTAACCACACTGACTGGTTAGTAAAACATTAGACTACAGCACGACCTGTTACTAACCACACTTTCTGGTTAGTAAAACATTAGACTACAGAACGACCTGTAACTAACCACATTTACTGGTTAGTAAAACATTAGACAACAGAACGACCTGTTACTAACCACACTTTCTGGTTAGTAAAACATTAGACAACAGAACGACCTGTTACTAACCACATTTACTGGTTAGTAAAACATTAGACAACAGAACGACCTGTTACTAACCACACTTACTGGTTAGTAAAACATTAGACAACAGAACGACTTGTTACTAACCACACTTACTGGTTAGTAAAACATTAGACTACAGAACGACCTGTTACTAACTACACTGACTGGTTAGTAAAACATTAGACAACAGAACGACCTGTTACTAACCACTCTTACTGGTTAGTAAAACATTAGACTACAGCACGACCTGTTACTAACCACACTTTCTGGTTAGTAAAACATTAGACAACAGAACGACCTGTTACTAACCACACTGACTGGTTAGTAAAACATTAGACTACAGCACGACCTGTTACTAACCACACTTTCTGGTTAGTAAAACATTAGACAACAGAATGACATGTCACTAACCACACTTACTGGTTAGTAAAACATTAGACTACAGAACGACATATTACTAACCACACTGACTGGTTAGTAAAACATTAGACAACAGAACGACCTGTTACTATCCACACTTACTGGTTAGTAAAACATTAGACTACAGAACGACATGTTACTAACTACACTGACTGGTTAGTAAAACATTAGACAACAGAACTTCATGTTACTACAATAGTTCGGGAATGTCAAATGATAACAAACCTTTCTCTGAATGTGACATTTTCTATACATTTGACTATTCTTACGTTGGTAACTACATGGATTATTTAGTGAACTTGGATCAGTATTTTATTCAGGACGGAAGTCACTATGATAGAAAGATGGATGGATAATATCAATCTGATTATAGTTAAACAAAAGATACTTGAAATGTATTATAAGTTTCCTTTTTTACAGTCAGTACTTCCGGTTTTTCTTTGATAAGCTAACAATGAAAAAAACAAAATGAACGAATTACAGTAATCCCTCTGGAACTTTTGCTTAAAACTACGACCATCAAGTCTGGAGGAATGCGGAGTGTACGTAGATTACGACCATCACGCCTGGAGGAATCCGGAGTGTGCGTAAGTAAATTAAAAAAAAACACATCAGTGTATTACCTACGGAATACACTTCGCATGGACAGTGACATTAACTTATTCTATATTCTGTTTTAATAAAATAAACGTTCCAAAGTGCCTATGAAACACCGTCTTCTTACTGCATTGCGCGAACTGAACTGAGCTGTAACGTAGAAAGCTCTACGTTCACGCCGTGTCACTTGCTATCATGCTCTGCTCCATTTTGTTTTTATTTTATCTCATGTTATTCGGTTGGGGATTAGTTTTAAATGGTAAAAGACTTCCACGTGTAAGATACTTGGTTCAAGTACAAGTTCTGTGTAGCTCAGTGAGTGTAATAGGCAAACATATCCGTGCTTTTCGTTATCGTTATTTAAAGGGGGGCATTTATACAATTAGCCATAAGTTTCTAACAAAATATGCGTATTATATGAGAACAAATTATTCTAAAGTCAGAAAATATCTTCATTTGAACATACTTTAAAGGTTTAGAAGCTATCGATGTAATTTTGGTGTTATCCCAAGCGTCACAAATAACAACTTCGTCTTACAGTAAGAGATTTTATTACGTAGCTAAGTTATTCGATTCAATTTTCAACTAACACTGCCGTGCATTTTTCAGGCTAGAATTTCAACAATTTTATCTTTAACATAAAAGAGAAGACATAAAACTAAATTAATTCCTCAAACTGAGGAAACAGCTAAGAAAGTCTCGTATTTTGTTAAGTAGGTGCAGTACCACATACAACATCCAGTACTTAGTAGGTGCAGTACCACATACAACATCCAGTACTCAGTAAGTGCAGTACCACACACGACATCCAGTAATTAATGGGTGCAGTACCACATACAACATTCAGTACTTAGAAGGTGCAGTACCACATACAACATCCAGTACTTAGTAGCTGCAGTACCACATACAACATCCAGTACTTAGTAGCTGCAGTACCACATACAACATCCAGTACTTAGTAGGTGCAGTACCCACACAACATTCAGTACTTAGAAGGTGCAGTACCACATACACCATCCAGTACTTAGTAGCTGCAGTACCACATACAACATCCAGTACTTAGTAGGTGCAATACCACATACAACATTCAGTATTTCTGTTTACACGATGTTTGGGTGACTGCTTAAAAATGTTTTGTTGATTTTAACCGTTACAATAATGTTATACAATTATTTAAATATTTGAATATAACCAATTGTGAATAATGTAATGTATGTCGCTTTATTAACAACCCTAACAATTCAGACATAACAGAATAATAGACATAAAGAACATTGCAAATGTGCGGAAAATAACAAACATTCAGAGTGTTTGAGATTACAGAATATTAAAAAATTCAGAGTGCTCCAGATGTACAGATTATAACAAACATTCAGAGTTGTCCAGACGTACATATTATAACAAAAATTCAGAGTGCTTCATACGTATAGTTTATAACAAACATTCAGAGTGCTTCAGACGTACACAATATAACAAACATTCAGAGTGACCCAACATACACAACATAACAAACATTCAGAGTTGTCCAAACATACAGATCACACAAGCATTCGTTGTTCCAATTCTCTCGATTGACACAATTGTCACTCAAAGTGTTCCAATAATTATAATGTTTTAGTCATGTATTTGGACATAACGTTACGTCGAGGTGTAAAATAGAAGAAACAAGTTAAACGTGATTATGAACAGAACATATAAAACATTTCGGTTCAAGTTCTGTCTACATAAATTTTATCTGAACAATTCATGCACGTAAGGAAAAAATGCAAAAGCAACTGAATTATAAGTTGTTCATTTCTCAATATGCAAAACTATTATTTGCAATCAATCCTCACCTATTTATCAGCATCATATAGTTGAGGTGATTAGTGTGTAAGAATAGCGGATGACCTGGGTTTTGTCAATCACGTGGTTTAGGTGTGTGATAGTTCAAGCTGCAAATAGAAATGTGTGGTTCATTAAATTAGTCTTGTGAGTTAGAACGTAAATTATAACAAGGAGTTCATGTGCTTTTTATTGTTCGAAATAGCTGACTCTTATAAACGTCTTCCAGTAAACACACACGTCACACGAACTAGTTTCACTATTTTCCGTTTCAATTTCCTTTGGACGTTGCTCTAACAAAATATCACTTTCTGTACGTAATACACACAAAAACAAATCTTAATAAATGTCCTAATTTGTTCATATAATATACACCAGAGGTCACTCTCGTACGTTAAAATGCCAGTAAAAAAGACGATAAAAATCTCAAAAGGAAATATTTCCAAAACAGGGGAACACCAGGAAATAGTTCGAAACAAGAGTTAGTTAGTAACAAACTTCACGGCAGAGGTCGCTACATAATAAACATAAGATAATAACTCAGCAATGGTCTTTGTTGCGTAACATCATACCCACAAATACATCTAGTAAATATATGTATAAACTCACCAAGGGTTTGTTTTTGTTTGTTTGTTTTTGAATGTCGCGCAAAGCTACTCGAGGGCTATCTGTGCTAGCCGTCCCTAATTTAACAGTGTAAGACTAGAGGGAAGGCAGCTAGTCATCACCATCCACCGCCAACTCTTGGGCTACTCTTTTACCAACGAATAGTGGGATTGACCGCCACATTATAACGCCCCCACGGCTGGGAGGGCGAGCATGTTTGGCGCGACTCGGGCACGAACCCGCGACCCTCAAATTACGAAGCGCACACCTTAACGCGCGAGGCCATACCAGGCCTCCTCACTACGGAAAATTGTTGTCTACATACTAGCACACTAGAGAAAAAGTCCGTATAGATTTTCATTTGTGTAAATAATAAACATCTCGTAACATGTGAAAGCAGATCCTTATATGTGAATAATAACACATGAAATGTGACATAGCAACGAGCTCTTAACGCACACTTAATACACTTCTTAACAGATTTAATAAAATACTCAATGTATCCATAATATGCACCATGACAAACACAAATAAAATACCCAATGTGTATAACGAGGTAAGTGTTGATACAAGTTTTCGTCTGTACATAATACAGATTAAGGAAAAAGTCGTCACAGACACTTGTTGAATGTATACAGACAAAACAAGTTCACAGAGGTTACGTTGTTTCAAAAACACAAAAACATCTATACAAGTTATTGTAGTGTGCATAAGAAAGGTTTAGGAAAAACTCGATTTAGATACCATTACTGCTCCAGGCGTACAGATTATAAAACATTATAAAAAACAAATTATAAGAACGTGCACTGAAAGAACGTTATAAAAACAAATTATAAGAACGTGCACTGAAGAAACATTATAAAAACAAATTATAAGAACGTACACTGAAGGAACGTTATAAAAACAAATTATAAGAACGTGCACTGAAGGAACATTATAAAAACAAATTATAAGAACGTGCACTGAAGGAACATTATAAAAACAAATTATAAGAACGTGCACTGAAGAAACATTATAAAAACAAATTATAAGAACGTACACTGAAGGAACGTTATAAAAACAAATTATAAGAACGTGCACTGAAGGAACATTATAAAAACAAATTATAAGAACGTGCACTGAAGGAACATTATAAAAACAAATTATAAGAACGTGCACTGAAGGAACATTATAGAAACAAATTATAAGAACGTGCACTGAAGGAACATTATAAAAACAAGTTATAGGAACGTGCACTGAAGAAACATTATAAAAACAAATTATAAGAACGTGCACTGAAGGAACATTATAAAAACAAGTTATAGGAACGTGCACTGAGGGAACATTATAAAAACAAGTTATAGGAACGTGCACTGAAGGAACATTATAAAAACAAATTATAAGAGCGTGCACTGAAGGAACGTTATTAAAACAAATTATAAGAAAGTGTTCACACTTAATGATAGTGTGAACACTAACACTTAATGATAGTGTAATTTAAAAACACTAACACTTAATGATAGTGTGAACACTAACACTTAATGATAGTGTGAACACTAACACTTAATGATAGTGTAATTTAGTAACACTAACACTTAATGATAGTGTAATTTAAGAACACTAACACTTAATGAAAGTGTAATTTAGTAACACTAACACTTAATGATAGTGTAATTTAGTAACACTAACACTTAATGATAGTGTAATTTTAGAACACTAACATTTAATAATAGTGTAATTTAATAACACTAACACTTAATGATAGTGTAATTCAAGTGAGGTAAACTCGAGCATTTCGTTAATAGTATTGGTTAAATTACTACTCCATTTAATTTATTATTATCTATACCTTTTTGTACGAAAAAAATTCCAAGATGCAAATCGGTACATAAACCTGTTTGTGTACACAAACCACACGAGAACGAAGCTTCTTTTAGTTGTACACGTAATTCGTTGTCGATACAGATACGTACTGTGTATGTGTCAAGGAAAACACCAACTGTATCTTCGCAATTGTTGTTGTTGTTATTTTGAATTAAGCACAAAGCTACACAATGGGCTGTCTGTGCTCTGCACACCACGGGTATCGAAATCCGGATTTTATATATCTTCGTAAAGTGAGAGCAATAACATGTAATCAACCAATGTAACGCAGCAGTAACTTTAGACAGCAATTTATTTAATAAATAAAACCCTTAAAAACAGTATGGAGAGCTGAACATATCCAGTGTTTCAAACATGCCAAACATATGTTTCCATCCCTCCGTTGTACTATATGCAAATAACATTCGAAGAATTATATAGAACACAAGAGAAGACAGTCGTACACGAAACTCGAACAATATATCGTATGTAATGGGTCTAGGGTTTTTAAAAAGTTCACGTTAAATTCCAGAAAGGAATACTTTAGATCTGACGTCATTTTTGTTTTCCAAAATTCTCCTTTCTTACAACGCAAGCACTCAGTGGAATAAGTTGAAGAGAATTTTAGATTTGTTAGACCAACCTCGTTTATTTGAGCAGTGTTTTTCACAACGTTATGATTTATATTAATTATCCTCGATTCGACATGAAAATACAAACAGCCGCTGAGTGATTTCCAACACAAAATTTCTTTCTTTCGGTTAAACACATTCAGATAGCCATCAACCACGTATAAAGGAAATTCTATGCCGATATTCCATTAGCCAAATGCGGTTGATTAAGTTCTTGCCATTTAGTAAGGGTTAATGCTCACAAGTTTATCATTCTGTAAGAGACAAACATACCCTCCGATCGTCCGACTGACTGCGTGATTTGAGACTCCTAGTACCAATAGTTCTGACTTACCATTTTTATTTTCTCTAAACGCTGTTAAAGAACAGGGCTGAGTTAAGAGAAAAAAAAAAAGATGAAATGAAAATATTGATGTAACTTTTTTTTTTCGCGCATTAAACTCCAAGTGTGTTAATCGCCTCGTTTGTAAAACACTCTACAAATACACCGAAGAAAAAAAGATCCGTCCATAGGTATAAAGAACCATATCAATAAGAGTTATTTAACATGCATTTTTTATTACTCTTTTGGGCCTAATGTATCAGTTTTGCTTGTTATACATATCATCGACGAAATGTTTTAAAGTGACGTCCAAATACTTGTTATCTTTTGTTTGTTTTGGAATTTCGCACAAAGCTACTCGAGGGTTATCTGCGCCAGCCGTCCCTAATTTAGCAGTGTAAGACTAGAGGGAAGGCAGCTAGTCATCACCACCCACCGCCAACTCTTGGGCTACTCTTGTATCACGAATAGTGGGATTGACCGTCACATTATAACGCCCCCACGGCTGGGAGAGCAAGCATGTTTGGCGTGACGCGGACGCGAACCCGCGACCCTCGGATTACGAGTCGCACGCCTTACGCGCTTGGTCATGCCAGGCCTACTCGTTACCTTTAAAAGAATAAGAAACAGAATGATTGTAGATCTTACATTGTCCAGTTCAAAGTTCTAGTGAAATACATTTAATAAATCTTTAAAAACCGTCAACATTGTTTTCCAATCTCCAGTTGTTGTTGTTTTTTTTGGGGGTGAGTCTAAATTAAAACATTCTCTGGAACAAAGAACAAATTTTCTTGTTATCAAAGAGTAGAACTTGAACTAAAATAGATTTGTTAAAGCCTTCATTTCGAATCAGGTATTTCATACTAACTCTGTTAAGGTTACAACAAAACTTAGTGAAGTAACAATTGTGTTAAGGCTACAAGAAAACTGAGTAACGTAATAAGTGCGTTATGGCTACAACAAGGCTTAGTGACAAAGTAACTGTGTTAAGGTTACAACAAAACTTAGTGACGTAACAATTCTGTTAAGGTTACAAGAAAACTGAGTAACGTAATAAGTGCGTTATGGCTACAACAAGGCTTAGTGACAAAGTAACTGTGTTAAGGTTACAACAAAACTTAATGACGTGATGATAGTGTTAAGATTCCAACATAATTTGGTGACGTAGTAACTGTGTTAACGTTACAACAAAACTTAGTGACGTCATAGTTGTATTAAGGTTACAAGAAAACTCAGTGACGTAGTAACTGTTAAAATTTAAACCTGTGTTATTTCAGTGACGATTGGCTGATAGCTCATTTTTATTATTTTCGAACCTTAACGGCACGCTATCTGCACGTGGGCTAAACCTCGAGATCAGAGACCTTTAGGATTCACTAATATTAATTTCCTAATTTTGAACTATTGACCGCAGGACGGAAAATTGGCAGCATTAGTTACATCACACAGACACTGTTCAGCTGTTTGAACCGAATAAATAGATTAACCTTTGTGACACATACACAACTTAAGGAGCAGCGTGTATTCAGTGACATCACATCTCGAACTTTGGACCCACCTGACACGCTATCCATGTTAATGATCAAATGAAAACAATAAATTTTATCTCACAAGTACGTTAAACTTTGCGATAAAGTTGTCAATGATTGGCTGTTATTTTGTTTGAAAACTGCGGTGTAGCTTTCGTCGAGTCAGATGTGAACTGTATACGAGATTATAATGACGTAATAGACATCACTAAAGATATAGTTTGACTTCCGATGAACATTGATGTAACATTTTCAAGATAAATTCAACTTTTGAATCGCTAAATAGCTAAGACAATTAGCCCTTGTATAGCTTTGTTCGGATGTATGAAACAAACAAACAGTTAGCCGTCTAACTTTGACACACCACATACGTAGCGACGATAATGCACGACATATATTGACATAAATGAAAATCAAAGAAAGACACCGATGTATACGTATGTATCTATAATTAAATCGAACAGAATTATTTTCACAAAAACAAAGAGTTTAATCTTCCTACGTTAGTATTCACTTTAATACATCAACTATGAAACCGATTTCTCAGTTATGTTACTCCTCATCCATATCTTTGGTTTAACTACGAAACCGATTTCTCAGTTATGTTACTCCTCATCCATATCTTTGGTTTAACTACGAAACCGATTTCTCAGTTATGTTACTCCTCATCCATATCTTTGGTTTAACTACGAAACCGATTTCTCAGTTATTTTACTCCTCATCCATATCTTTGGTTTCACTACAAAAACGTTTTCTCGGTTATTTTACTCCTCATCCATATCTTTGGTTTAACTACGAAACCGTTTTCTCAGTTATTTTACTCCTCATCCATATCTTTGGTTTAACTACGAAACCGATTTCTCAGTTATTTTACTCCTCATCCATATCTTTGGTTTAACTATGAAACCATTTTGTCAGTTATTTTACCTTTCATCCATATATCTGGTTTACCTACGAAACCGGTTCGACCTTTTTATTAACCAAAAGCTAAAAGAATGATTTGGTTTGCTTTGAATTTCGCGCAAAGCTACACGAGGGCTATTTGCGCTAGCTGTCCCTAATTTAGCAGTGTAAGACTATAGAGAAGGCAGCTAGCCATCACCACCCACCGCCAATTCTTGGGCTACTCTTTAACCTACGAATAGTGGGATTGACAGTCACATTATAACGCCCCCACGGCTGAAAGGGCGAGGATGTTTGGTGTGACGGGGAGTCGAGTCCGCGACCCTCGGATTACGAGTGGAGTGCCTTAACCACCTGGCCATGCCATGCCCTAAAAGAATGAAAGCAAATAATATTTAGAAAAAAAAACTCTAATAAATTGTAACTTTTTAAATATTTTTATATTTATGTCTTTGTAAAAGTTCATTTCTTCAGTAAAATGGAAAATACTATCGATAAGATATTTGAAAATTCAACAATGGAAAATAATTCAAGCTAATACTTCGCGTCTACAGTTTTTCAGAAAAATAGTCAGTTACTTTTCTCAGCCTAATTGCTTATTGTGATAGAGAATATTTCGTCTTCTTATCAAAATATGTGACGTAAATATGATCACGTGTTACTACGAATGATTACTTATGGAAGATGATATGGAATCATAATGAGCCTGGCATACGTGTCTGTACAACCGACAATTATAACATTAAATATTGCATCTCTCTTACATTTAAACGAGAAACAAATATCTAGATTTTGACTACAATCTGAGGAAAGAATCAGAATTTTCAAGTGAAAACAAAGTTTTCTCTGAAAGACTGTATGATATTGCATTTCAGGTTCTATTATCGATTCGTGAAACACTTGGAATGCATGTTATATGGAAAACCTTATTTTTCCTAGAGCAACAGAACTTCGTATTATTATGTACTGCTGAGCACATGTTACTTGGTAAACCCCTTAAACTGAAGGCCTTTAGAGATGACGTATATCAGGCATGATTTGAGATGAAAACTAGTTCAGTACATTTTCCAGAATACTCTTCAGGAATAGAAAGAAAAAAAGAGAGAGAAACAGACACTAATGGATTATACATATTTATGGAATTGTATTATACATGAAGATCACGTGATCAAATCTTCAAAGACTGTGAGACATATTTTTATCTGAAAAATTTAATAATATTGTAGTACTTTCTTTGTTTGCTAGAGGGAGCTACAGTTTGACGTGATGACGTTAATATTGAACGGTTTAATTAGTGGGCTTACAAATTTATATTTTTTGACATCTAATTTTTCTAGTAACTTAGGAGGTAGATTATAAATAATAGGTTTAGAGATGACAGATATAAAGAAAGAAAGTTGCTTCTAGCTGCTAACGTGAGCCAGTTAGTGTGTTTACATTTCAGCAGTGCAGTAGTACACTTAAGTTTATGTTATTGTAGTGCACACAGCGTCTTTTATAAACTTGGCCCACTGTTCAAGCCTGTAGTTCGTTATTGTTTAGGAAAAAAGCAACATTACAATAACAGATTAATTCAGAAATAAAACTGTACTATCACATTAGATGAAAGAATATAATACTCCTAATATTTCAATAATAAATAGTTCAATAATAATAATACATAGAAGGATAAGAGCTTAAAAACAAGCATGTTAGTAGTTGTACCAGCTGCTACAACTGAAAGTTA
The DNA here is from genome assembly GCF_004210375.1 of Tachypleus tridentatus. NCBI lineage: Eukaryota > Metazoa > Arthropoda > Merostomata > Xiphosura > Limulidae > Tachypleus > Tachypleus tridentatus. The sequence continues at coordinate 748,288 of NC_134829.1, read as the reverse complement.
TAGTCAAGCTGAAGAAATCAGAGGCAATATATGTTCTGTCCCTTCAAAATATAATGAGAATAACATCAAAACCAACCAAAATATCAAAGAAGTTAACATTTTAAATGAACTAAGGCCTAATAGTAAAATATAAATAATTAGAGCAGAGGAAGAGGTGTGTGTATTTAAATATTCCATTACAGACAAGTGGTAAACATTCTATTAAATGATGGTTCATACATTTTATTAGGAAATGACCCAACTAGTTAAATTCTTACCAACATAAAACATTTATTAAACCTTAAACCGTTCTTACAACTGACGAAAAGTATTTATTTTATTTCTATTCCTCTGTTTCTATGTTCTTCCTAAAATACACAAAGATAATACATGGAAAGGACCTATTGTATCTGTTATGGGTTCGCCTGTACAAAATGTCGTTAAATTCTTATCCAGAAAAATAATGCATTTTAGCATCCTTTGACGTAGAATTGTCTCTTCACTTCTATACCTGTAAAATAGACTATACTGTGTTTAAGAGTCAAAATGGGACAAATTGACCTTGATCGTAACCATATAAACCACCCTTCCTAAACACTCAGATTTCTTATGAAGATGAGTTCTAAAAAAGAATAGGTGATTTAACCCCGTACTTAGTGATCTAAAATGTCTGCTTTAGAGGAACGTTTTCGACATTCTTTCACACACATACACAAACATATGAAATTTGGCCACGTTACAGGGTTGATATAATTAGCATATGGTGACATGCTAAAAGGAGAGTATCCAGCTTCGTTGAATTTTTAAACAAAATATTATAATCTTTACATATGAAACAGAATGTGGAAACTATCTTCCTTTTATAAAAGTTACAAGAAAAAAACAAGAATAAGATGGTCAACAGGAAAAACTTTACTGTATCACCACCAAACATCTAGTCGCCATCTGTCATGAAAATGTCTACATACTATACTCTCTTTTGTTGTTTGTAATTTCGCGCAAAGCTACTTGAGGACAATCTGCGCTAGCCGTCCCTAATTTAACAGTGTAAAACTAGAGGGAAGGCAGTTAGTCGTCATCACCCACCGCCAACTCTTGGGCTACTCTTTTACCAATGAACAGTTTGATTGACCGTCAGATTATAACGCCCCCACGACTGAAATGGCGAGCATGTTTGGTGTGACTGGGATTCAAACCTGCAACCCTCGGATTACGAGTCGAGTGCCTTAACCATCTGGCCATTCTAGGCCATACGCTCGTAAATGGTGTAATAGAATTCTGTACAAAACGGACGTATACTTACCCATAACTACTTAAGAAATATTGCTCTATCCAGGGGTGTAAATCCACATTTCGTAAACAGAGCCTTTAAGAAACTTAAAAATCCTAATCCATTCTACACTAATTCCAGCCTTTTCCTTATTAGTAACATAAACCAAGACAAGTTCGTCTCGTTTCCTTTTGTTATCCCCTTCACATAAACATGCTCGCCCTTTCAGCCGTGGTGGCGTTATAATGTATGATCAATCCCACTATTCGTTGGTAAAAGAGTAGCCCAAGAGTTGGCGGTGGATGGTGATGACTAGCTGCCTTCCCTCTAGCTTTAGTCTTATACTGCTAAATTAAGGACGGCTAGCGTAGATAGCCCTCGAGTAGCTTTGCGTGAAACTCAAAAAACAAACAAAATATAGCTAAATGTAGCAGAATGTAACAAAGGGGTTAGCAGTGTATGATTAGAGGTAAGGCAGCTAGTCATCACCACCGACCGCCAACTCTTGGGCTTCACTTTTATCAACGAATAGTATGATTAGCCGTAACATTATAACGCCCCTACGGCTGAAAAGGTGAGCATGTTTGGTGGGACGGAGATTCGAACTCGCGACCCTCAGGTTATAAGTAGAACGCCTTAACCCACCTGGCCATGCCGGGCCGATACATTTTGTTCTGTATATAAACCTCTATGTTTGGACATTTAACATAACTGAAGAGTACAGACCAATGCTCTATCGAAACATGTGGTATATATTATGGTATTTCATTATGCTTACGAATCATTTTGACTTACGTATACACCTACTTCCTTATATAAATATTTCGGTCCAATGTTAAATCAGAAACGAAAGTTTCAGCAGCATATTAGTTCGAAAGCTAAAATTCTACATTCATAGAAATGTGCGTTTTCTTCTTATAGCAAAGTCACATCGGGCTATCTGCTGAGCACACCGAGTGGAATCGAACCCTTGATTTTAACGTTATAAATCCGTAGACTTACCGCCGTTCTAGCGGGGGGCGTTTATAGAAGAAAAATGTGTTTGTTTGTCCACTACCTGCTCTGAGGTCTAGTGACCAATCTCAACGAAACTTAGTAGGATGATACATTGGACCAAGAGTCATGTAAACAACACAGTAATTATTACCTGATAATAACAACCAGCAAAATGACACCAGAGTCTTGGACCAAATTTTCTTACTTTGGGATTTTGTCATGAAATTGTTTTGGTTTGTTTTTATTTGAATTTCTTCAAGAATTCACATTTTTTTTCAGGTAAAAAATGGACAAAGTAACGAGGACCACATCTTAAACCCCCGCCTCTTTAACGTCAACCAAAGTGACGGGGACTACATCTCAAAAACCGCCTGCTTAACGTCAACCAAAGTGACGAGGACTACATCTCAAAAACCCCCTGCTTAACGTCAACCAAAGTGACGAGGACTACATCTCAAAAACCCCCTGCTTAACGTCAACCAAAGTGACGAGGACTACATCTCAAAAAAACCCCTTGCTTAACGTCAACCAAAGTGACGAGGACTACATCTCAAAAACCGCCTGCTTAACGTCAACCAAAGTGACGGGGACTACATCTCAAAACCCCCTGCTTAACGTCAATCAAAGTGATGGAGGAAACATAAATAGTTTCGTAATTTGACTGTAGAGGGCCAGGTGATGATACGTGTATCGAGACAAGATGTTGTTTGTTTGAAATTAAGCACAGAACAACACAGTGAGCCAGCTGGGCTCTAATCACCACCGGTGTTAACACCCGAATTCTAGTCTGATATACAGTAAGTCCGCAGACATACCGCTGTGCCACTAGAGGGCGGCGACTGAAATATGAGAGAAAATCATAATAAAATAAGACATTTATGAAATCTAACATAAACGATGTTAAGAAATAGCGTAGGATAAACAGTTTGACAAATGACGATATGAGATACACTATATACTCGAACGCCTACGGATGGCAGGTTTAGCTCTACTGAATATGATAGGATTATCAGTTCTATCTTTATTTTGTGATTTATTTAAGATAAGCTACTACGATTAATGATTTCAGACAGTTTTCAGTAATCTTTGCCGTGAGATATATCCAGAAAAGTCCAGTAGAAAACACAGTTTATCATTGGCTCTTCAACGTAGAGGTTTAGACCTCGAGGAAATCATTCGTCAACATCAGCCGTAGTTCGATTGTGTAACACGTCAGGCGGGAGAGATCTCGTGATCCATTTCATGTTCTCGGAGAGAGTCACAAATGTCCCGGAAACATAACGAGTTCTGTTGCCACCTCTCACCTTTAACCTAACTTATCGAGGTTACACTTACGTGATAAACTGTGTTCACGACAGTAAAGTCCGGAGAAGATATTTTTTACCGAGAGAGCCACACAGTCTGTGGTTGTTTCTCTAAAAACGCAATTCTCTATGGTATACGAATAAATGTAGATAGGAGAACCATTAAGATAGGTGGCGGATGGTCGCTTCAAATACGGCGATCAGAGAACGCTTCGCGGATTCTCGCCTAACGCAGCGGACCATTGGAAGAAGACTTGAAACCACCCGCCATAAATGGACAACTTAATAATGGGTAAAATACATAATTTTTTTTATCACGTGCGTGAATAAAGTTCAATCGTAAAGATGTACTTCAAGCATGCACTTTTATTGTGTTTCGTTAAGAATTTTAACGAAATAAGTAAACAAGAAACAAGAGTAATACACGGTTCATTATCTTTCAAGTGGTTGAACATACTGTCGTAACAGCCCTTATCCTTCTCATGCATTATTTAAATTTTCAAATTATTAGCACGTGCTGCACCGAGCTCGTTCAGGAAAGAGAAGCACGAGACATTATACGATTTATACACGCGATATGTGTCGTTACAGGAAGTATATGATATCGTTCTTTGCTTAAATTTTACTCACATAACAACTGTTTTTATCACATATAAATTGATGCTTCTGTTATACGTCCGGGAGCTTAAGAATCGAATACTAGGCTTGAACTAATAAATTAAATCAACAACTCGTATTTATAATATTTATTTCACGAATCATCTACTTTATTCGGTATTAAAAAAAAATAGTTCCCTCACTTTAGTTGACGTAAAGCAAGAGGTTTTCAGATGTATAGTCCTGTCACTTTTGTTACCATTAAGCAAGGGGTTTGTGTTGGAATTTCGCGCAAAGCTACGAGAGAGCTATCTGCGCTAGCCGTCCCTACTTTAGCAGTGTAAGACTAGAGGAAAGGCAGCTAGTCATCACCACTCACCGCCAACTCTTGGGCTACTTTTTTACCAGCGAATAGTGGAATTGACTGTAACATTATAACGCCTCCCCCGGCTGAGAGGGCGAGCATGTTTGGTGCGACCGGGATTCGAATCCCCGACCCTCGGATTACGAGTCGAATACCTTAATCCACCTGGGTATGCCTGGCCTCGTTTTTCCTTTAAAAAGTTAAAATGTTTTATTCAATAGCATCTTCATATTATTTCTTTAGTTATTGGTTCCATGTTTGTCTGCTGTTAATTTGACTTTGAATTTGATTTCGTGCTCAATTTATATTTAGTTTTTTGTTGTTGTTTCTTATCATTCCACAATTTTCCTTCGAAGTTAAATTTCTTGGTGTCTACAAAATGATATATTTTTTTCTCTTACCGATATCCTGAAAATGTATTTTCAGTTGTGACGGTTTAGTGTAAGTTATTTTCCGCATATTAGCCATGTTTTAAAAAAACATTCCTAACTCCTATATCTTATTTGAGCATGCGCTAACCTTACACCACAACCGATTTATTTTATTTATCAATATTAATTTGTTTGATGCTAGAAACAAAACCTGTAACAACAAGTAAATGTTCTATCAACATGGCACAAGCTAAACCTATACTTTTACGAAAGGACTGGGTGTGGCCTAGTTGTTAGGACTGCAGTTTCTTTATCGGAAACTCTTACATTCGAGCATGTGATATTTTTCAGAAAAAAGTTCCGAACATATAGCTGTGAGTGTGTCATCAAAATAACAGTCATTGCCAATATTCAATTAACAATATCAAGTAGAATGCTGGTGCTGCTAACTAGTTTCTATCCCTCAGATCAATGTTTCGAAATAATCCCATGAACCTTGGGCTCTCTAACCTAGCCGTCTAGCTCATGTTTCGAAACAATGAGCTCTTCGAGTTAAAAAATGTCACTATGTATAATTATTACCACAAAATGTAATTTCGTAATTATGAACATATCAACTGATTAACGGGTGTTTTTTTCGCTGCCTGGCATGGCCAGGTGGATAAAGCACTCGACTCGTAATCTGAGGGTCCAGGATTTGAATCCCCGTCACACCAAACATGCTCGCCCTTTCATTCGTGAGGCGTTATAATGTGACGGTCAATCCCACTATTCGTTGGCAAAAAAGTAGCTCAAGAGTTGGCGGTGGAGGGTGCTGACTAGCTGCCTTCCCTCTAGTCTAACACTATGAAATTAGGAAGGCTAGCGTGGATAGCCCTCGTGTAGCTTTGCGCAAAATTCAAAACGAGCGGATAGTTTAATGTTCGTTCACTAATTACTTGGAACTAACTAGCCTATTATTCACCATGAGATGACTTTATGTGACAAACACGACTGCAAATATGTACAACAAAATATATAAATATGGAAGTAAATATTAATAAAACAGGTCGTACAACAAAATAGTTACAGAAGTAAATATTAATAAAACACGTCGTGCAACAAAATAGTTATAGAAGTAACTATTAATAAAACAGGTCGTACAACAAAATTGATATAGAAATAAATATTAATAAAACAGGTCGTACAACAAAATAGTTATAGAAGTAAATATTAGTAAAACAGGTCGTACAACAAAATAGATATAGAAGTAAATATTAATAAAACACGTCGTACAACAAAATAGTTATAGAAGTAAATATTAGTAAAACAGGTCGTACAACAAAATAGATATAGAAGTAAATATTAATAAAACAGGTCGTACAACAAAATAGTTATAGAAGTAAATATTAGTAAAACAGGTCGTACAACAAAATAGATATAGAAGTAAATATTAATAAAACAGGTCGTACAACAAAATAGTTATAGAAGTAAATATTAGTAAAACAGGTCGTACAACAAAATAGATATAGAAGTAAATATTAATAAAACAGATCGTACAACAAAATAGATATAGAAGTAAATATTAATAAAACAGGTCGTACAACAAAATAGATATAGAAATAAAATTAACCACGTGAAACTTTTTTGTAAAGTATTTTTGTTTTATATCCCTCTATTTCCTCTCTCACAAACCTGTCTTCGTATCATAATTCCCTTTAATGCCTTAAATCCGAAACTTGATCCCTTCTGTAACCTTAACTCTGATAAGACATCATGTTTTAGCTCAAAACCAAAAAATCACGTGAGTCCCCTTGTGGTACAGCGGTAAATCTACGGATTTGCAACGTTAAAGTTTGGGCTCGATTCCTGTTGGTGAACTCGGCAGATATCCCGATATGACTTTCCTATAGGAAAATCACACACACACACACACACGAGTAGGCTTAATGAATGCTGGGCTCTAATAAGTATGAGTTAAATGTATTAAAATGAGCTTCTTGACAGAACTAGGATAATATTGTGATGTCCCTACTTATTAAACTTTGGGTAGGAAACACTAAACGTAGTTTTAGTGTAACCATAGAAGAATATTTGTCTCTCTATCCAAACAACTAATTTTACATATTAAAATATTGGTTTAATATTCATTCCAAGTACCTCGACTCCAATAATGTTTGTTAAATATCAGCTCGAATTTAAATTTATTTTGGTCCAAAATAAATCAAATTCTAACGTATGCATTCTGGGTTGTTTTTAAACGTGAATACGAAGAACAAATCCAAATTTCTGTACTTCGAATGAATTTTAATAAATATTATATGTTTACGACAGACAACTGTCAATAGCTTGAGATTTAACTTATATCTACTGTATTCATGACCTACTAATACAGTGAGTGACCGGATGTCTCCTACAGTCTCCTATAACTCCTGTTGGTTACTTACTGTGTCTCTTTCTCAGACATAATTAACAATTTGGTAAACAACGTGTTTTTCTGCAAGAATCACTCAGCCCGTGTTGGGTATAAAATAATTTTGAGAGCAAAAGAATATGTCAAAAGATGACCCAGGAAGATTGATACGTTGCACTCTGGTTTATAAGCATTTTTGCTTCAAGTGTGTTTCTCGCCATCAACAAATGAATATTCCACAAGGAAAGGTTTTTGTCTGTTTCCATTTTCCCTCAGGAAAGTCTATTCGACAATATTCTAAACGAAGAAAACTATAAATACAGCATCGGAAAGTTTTTGTCATCTGAAAGAAATTTTCTTGTTTTCAAATAACAAAATCAATAGAATGACCGGATGATTGAACCTAATAAAGAAACATTATTTATTATTTAATTAAAACTGAAACATGTAATAAAATAGTACTTAGCATTTAGAAAACCATCACAACTTTCTTTAGAACAATGCAGCATTGTTCCTCAATACAATGTGCACTATTTATGGCTTGTTTTATTTCAAAATTTCAACATTATGTTCGTAAATAATTCTTTGTTCGTGTTTTTTTCTTCCATTAAACTATATTATTAAACCTTTAAAAGGCTTTGCGAAGTATGAATCTGATATTAAAACCCTGGTGTCGTTTTTTTCAATGTTTTCTCTTTACTAGACTATAAGAAAACATTTCCGGAACTCTGCGCATTATTTGTTTGTTAAAATCCCCCTGGTGTTCTAAATTAGACCTCGTGCGGTCAGCACTTCCATAAAATTTTGTATATCAAAAGTTTATTTCTAGGATGCGTAAAACACAAGATTCAAACATAAAACAAGAAGTATGTTAATTTAACATTTAAATATCACAAGAAGTCTGAGAAATCTTACCTCAGAAGATATTGGGTGAAGGTTGAAAAATTCATTCAAGTAGTTTTTGGGAAAATGTTTCGGAAACTTTTGAGTGAAACTTATGAAAAACTAGTTTCTCGAAATATCTGGTGAAATTTTGTGAATATTCATTTAAGACGTTTGAGTACAAATGTGGGATACCTGATCGGGGTGTTTTTGGTAAAAGTTTAAGAAACTCAATTCTTCAAGTTTTGGGTAAAGGTTTGGGAGACACACTATTGAAGTTTTGGGTAAAGGTTTGGGAGACACACTATATAAGTTTTGGGTAAAGGTTTGGGAGACACACTATATAAGTTTTGGGTAAAGGTATAGGAGACACACTACAGAAGTTTAAAGGTTTGGGAGACACACTATATAAGTTTTGGGTAAAGGTTTGGGAGACACACTCTAAAAGTTTTGGGTAAAGGTTTGCGAGAATTCATTCTAAAAGTTTCCAATAATTATGTTTCATTAAAAAAAAAAGTTATCTACAAACTTGTACCTCCTTCTTATACATGATGTTAGGAAAGTTACTCTCCAGTTTTGTAATCATATGTCTATTCAGTCTATTTCAAGCCAGCAACTGATAGCGGTGTTTACAAACAAAATAAGAAGGATCCAGACCTGTATTGATACCAACGGGGGTCACTTTCAACATTCTTTATAATTGTCATTCATATTTACTACCTGTATTCTATATTGAAACATGTCTGTTAATAAATATATAAGTGCACAGTGACTTTCCGAACACCCTGTGCAAAAAACTTATACCACCTCCTCATACAAGAAACTTATACCACCTCCTTATACAAGAAACTTATACCACCTCCTTTAAAAGAAACTTATACCACCTCCTCATACAAGAAACTTATACCACCTCCTTTAAAAGAAACTTATACCACCTCCTCATACAAGAAACTTATACCACCTCCTCATACAAGAAACTTATACCACTTCCTTTAAAAGAAACTTATACCACTTCCTTATACAAGAAACTTATACCACTTCCTTATGCAAGAAACTTATACCACTTCCTTATACAAGAAACTTATACCACTTCCTTATGCAAGAAACTTATACCACTTCCTGATACAAGAAACTTATATCACCTCCTCATACGAGAAACTTATACCACCTCCTTATACAAGAAACTTATACCACCTCCGTATACAAGAGACTTATACCACCTCCTTTAAAAGAAACTTATACCACCTCCTCATACAAGAAACTTATGCCACTTCCTTATACAAGGCAACGTATACCACTTCCTCGTATAAAGGAAACTTATACCACCTCCTTATACAAGGCGTATACCACCTCCTTATACAAGGCGCTATGCCACCTCATTTTAAAAGAAACTTATACCACCTCCTCATACAAGAAACTTATGCCACTTCCTTATGCAAGAAACTTATGCCACCTCCTGTGCAAGAAACTTATACCACCTCCTTATACAAGAAACTTATACCACCTCCTTATGCAAGGGGCTTATACCACCTCCTAATACAAGAAACTTATACCACCTCCTTATACAAGAAACTTATACCACCTCCTTATACAAGAAGCTTATACCACTTCCTGATACAAGAAACTTATACCACCTCCTTATACAAGAAGATTATTCCACTTCCTTATACAAGAGACTTATACCAGTTCGTTATACAAGAAACTTATATCACCTCCTCATACAAGAAACTTATACCACATCCTCATACAAGAAACTTATACCACCTCCTTATACAAGAAACTTATACCACCTCTTTATACAAGAAACATATACCACCTCCTTATACAAGAAATTTATACCACTTCCTTATACAAGAAACTTATACCACCTCCTTATACAAGAAACTTATACCACCTCCGTATACAAGAAACTTATACCACTTCCGTATACAAGAAACTTATACCACCTCCTTTAAAAGAAACTTATACCACCTCCTTATACAAGAAACGTATACCACCTCCTTATACAAGAAGCTTATACCACTTCCTGATACAAGAAACTTATACCACCTCCTTATACAAGAAGATTATTCCACTTCCTTATACAAGAAACTTATACCAGTTCGTTATACAAGAAACTTATACCACCTCCTTATACAAGAAATTTATACCACTTCCTTATACAAGAAACTTATACCACCTCCTTATACAAGAAGCTTATACCACCTCCTTATACAAGAAACTTATACCACCTCCTTTAAAAGAAACTTATACCACCTCCTCATACAAGAAACTTATACCACCTCCTCATACAAGAAACTTATACCACTTCCTTTAAAAGAAACTTATACCACCTCCTTATACAAGAAACTTATACCACTTCCTTCTGCAAGAAACTTATACCACTTCCTTATACAAGAAACTTATACCACTTCCTTATGCAAGAAACTTATACCACCTCCTCATACAAGAAACTTATACCACCTCCTTATACAAGAAACTTATACCACCTCCTTATACAAGAAACTTATACCACCTCCTTATAAAAGAAACCCAAACCGATACCCAAGGTTTGTAGAATGTGTCTCCCAGACCTTTACCCAAAACTTATATGGTGTGTCTCCCAAACCTCTGCCAAAGGGATTTCTTGTGTGTATTTCTCAGGCCTTTACCTAAAATTTCTGTTGGGTTATCTCATCTCCCAAACCTTCAACCAAAACTTCCATAGTGAATCTTTTAAACCTTTACCCAAAACTTATAGTGTGTATCTCCCAAACCTTTACCCAAAATTTGTAGAATATGTCTCCCAAACCTTTACCTAAAATTTCTATAGTGTGTCTCTCAAACCTTTACCCAAAACCTTTATAGTGTGTTTCCCAAACATTTACCCAAAACTTGTAGAATGTGTCTCCAAAATCTTTACCCAAAATTTTTTGTGTGTATCTCCCAAACCTTTACCAAAAATTCTAGAGTGTGTCTCTTAAACTTTTACCCAAAACTTGTAGAATTTCTCTCTCAAACCTATACCCAAAACATCTAGTGTGTATCTCCCAAACCGTTACCCAAGACTTGTAGAATGTGTCTACCAAACCTTTAGCCAAAACTTCTATAATGTGTCTCCCAATTCTTTACCCAAAACTTCTATAGTGTGTCTCTCAAACCTTTACCCAAAAGTTCTAGTGTGTATCTCCCAAACCGTTACCCAAAAGTTTTATCGTGTGTTTCTCAAACCTTTACCCAAAACTTGTAGAATGTGTCTCCCAAACCTTTACTCAAAACTTGTAGAATGTGTCTCTCAACTTTTACCCAAAACTTCTATAGTGTATCTCCCAATCCTTTACCTAAAATTTCTAGAGTGTGTCTCCCAATCCTCTACCCAAACTTCTAGCGTGTGTCTCCCAAAATTTTGCCCAAAACTTCCATAGTATGTCTCTTAAATTTTTACCCAAAACTTCTATAGTGTTTCTCCCAAACCGTTACCCAAAACTTCTATAGTGTGTTTCCCAAACCTTTACCCAAAACTTGAAGAATGGATTTTCCTAAACGTTTACCCAATACTCCCCGATCAGGTATCCCACATTTGTACTCAAACGTCTTAAATGAATATTCACAAAATTTTACCAGATATTTCGAGAAACTAGTTTTTCATAAGTTTCACTCAAAAGTTTCCGAAACTTTCTCCCAAAAACTGCTTGAATGAATTTTTCAACCTTCACCCAATATCTTCTGAGGTAAGATTTCTCAGACTTCTTGTGATATTTAAATGTTAAATTAACATACTTCTTGTTTTATGTTTGAATCTTGTGTTTTACGCATCCTAGAAATAAACTTTTGATATACAAAATTTTATGGAAATGCTTACCGCACGAGGTCTAATTTAGAACACCAGGGGGATTTTAACATACAAATAATGCGCAGAGTTCCGGAAATGTTTTCTTATAGTCTAGAAAAAAGAAAACATTGAAAAAAACGACACCAGGGTTTTAATACCAGATTCATACTTCGCAAAGCCTTTTAAAGGTTTAATAATATAGTTTAATGGAAGAAAAAAAACACGAACAAATTTTAAATTTTGAAATAAAACAAGCCATAAATAGTGCACATTGTATTGAGGAATAATGCTGCATTGTACGTAAAGAAAGTTGTGATGGTTTTCTAAATGCTAAGTACTATTTTATTACATGTTTCAGTTTTAATTAAATAATAAATAATGTTTCTTTATTAGTTTCAATCATCCGGTCATTCTATTAATTTTGTTATTTGAAAACAAGAAACTTATACCACCTCCTTATACTAGAAACTGATACCACCTCCTTATACAAGAAACTTATACCACCTCCTCATACAAGAAATTTATACCACCTCCTTATACAAGAAGCTTATTCCACTTCCTGATACAAGAAACTTATACCACCTCCTAATACAAGAAACTTATACCACCTCCTTTAAAAGAAAATTATACCACCTCCTCATACAAGAAACTTATACCACCTCCTTTAAAAGAAACTTATACCACCTCCTCATACAAGAAACTTATACCACCTCCTTATAAAAGAAACTTATACCACCTCCTTATACAAGAAGCTTATACCACTTCCTGATACAAGAAACTTATACCACCTCTTTATACAAGAAGATTATTCCACTTCCTTTAAAAGAAACTTATACCACCTCCTCATACAAGAAACTTATACCACCTCCTTATACAAGAAGATTATTCCACTTCCTTTAAAAGAAACTTATACCACCTCCTCATACAAGAAGCTTATACCACTTCCTGATACAAGAAACTTATACCACCTCCTTATACAAGAAGATTATTCCACTTCCTTTAAAAGAAACTTATACCACCTCCTCATACAAGAAGCTTATACCACTTCCTGATACAAGAAACTTATACCACCTCCTCATACAAGAAACTTATACCACCTCCTTATACAAGAAACTTATACCACCTCTTTATACAAGAAACATATACCACCTCCTTATACAAGAAATTTATACCACTTCCTTATACAAGAAACTTATACCACCTCCTTATACAAGAAACTTATACCACCTCCGTATACAAGAAACTTATACCACCGCCATTGAAAAGAAACTTATACCACCTCCTCATACAAGAAACTTATACCACTTCCTTATACAAGAAACGTATACCACCTCCTTATACAAGAAGATTATTCCACTTCCTTATACAAGGAACTTATACCAGTTCGTTATGCAAGAAACCTATACCACCTCCTTATACAAGAAATTTATACCACTTCCTTATACAAGAAACTTATGCCACCTCCTTATACAAGGAAGCTTATTCCACTTCCTGATACAAGAGCTTATGCCACCTCCTTATACAAGAGCATATTACTTCCTGATACAAGAAACTTATACCACCTCCTTATACAAGAAGCTTATACCACCTCCTTATACAAGAAACTTATACCACCTCCTTATACAAGAAGCTTATATTACTTCTTGATACAAGAAACTTATGCCACCTCCTCATACAAGAGGCTTATGCCACCTCCTCATACAAGGAGCTTATGTTACTTCCTGATACAAGAAACTTATGCCACCTCCTCATACAAGAGCTTATGCCACCTCCTATGCAAGGAAACTTATGCCACCTCCGTATGCAAGAAACTTATGCCACCGCCATTGAAAAGAAACTTATGCCACCTCCTCATACAAGAAACTTATGCCACTTCCTTATACAAGGCAGTATACCACCTATCGTATACAAGAAGATTATTCCACTTCCTTATGCAAGAGCTTATACCACCTCTGGGTACAGGAAACTTATGCCACCTCCTTATATGCAAGGAGCTTGTTGGCTTCCTGATACAAGAAACTTATGCCACCTCCTTATGCAAGAAGCATGTTAGCTTCTTGATACAAGAACTTATGCCACCTCCTCATACAAGAAACTTATGCCACCTCCTTATACAAGAAACTATATTGCTTCCTGATACAAGGGCTTATGCCACCTCCTCATACAAGAAACTTATACCACCTCATTATACAAGGAACTTATACCACCTCCGTTATACAAGAAACTTATGCCACCGCCATTGAAAGGGGCTTATGCCACCTCCTCATACAAGAAACCTATACCACCTCCTTATACAAGAGTTTATACCACTTCCTTATACAAGAGCTTATACCACCTCCTTATACAAGGCTTATTCCACTTCCTGATACAAGAGGCTTATGCCACCTCCTTATACAAGGAAGCTTATACCACTTCCTGATACAAGAAACTATACCACCTATCCTATGCAAGGAAACATGCCACCTCGTATGCAAGGGCTTATACCACCTCCTCATACAAGAAACTTATGCCACCTCCTTATACAGGAAGCTTGTTACTTCCTGGTACAAGGCTTATACCGCCTCCTCATACAAGAGCTTATACCACCTCCTTATGCAAGAAACTTATGCCACCTCCTTATACAAGAAACTTATACCACCTCCTGATACAAGAAACTTATACCACTTCCTTATACAAGAAACTTATACCACCTCCTGATACAAGAAACTTATACCACCTTCTTAAACAAGAAATTTATACCACCTCCTGATACAAGAAACTTATACCACCTCATGATACAAGAAATTTTCTTGTTTTCAAATAACAAAATTAATAGAATGACCGGATGATTGAAACTAATAAAGAAACATTATTTATTATTTAATTAAAACTGAAACATGTAATAAAATAGTACTTAGCATTTAGAAAACCATCACAACTTTCTTTACGTACAATGCAGCATTATTCCTCAATACAATGTGCACTATTTATGGCTTGTTTTATTTCAAAATTTAAAATTTGTTCGTGTTTTTTTCTTCCATTAAACTATATTATTAAACCTTTAAAAGGCTTTGCGAAGTATGAATCTGATATTAAAACCCTGGTGTCGTTTTTTTCAATGTTTTCTTTTTTCTAGACTATAAGAAAACATTTCCGGAACTCTGCGCATTATTTGTTTGTTAAAATCCCCCTGGTGTTCTAAATTAGACCTCGTGCGGTAAGCATTTCCATAAAATTTTGTATATCAAAAGTTTATTTCTAGGATGCGTAAAACACAAGATTCAAACATAAAACAAGAAGTATGTTAATTTAACATTTAAATATCACAAGAAGTCTGAGAAATCTTACCTCAGAAGATATTGGGTGAAGGTTGAAAAATTCATTCAAGCAGTTTTTGGGAGAAAGTTTCGGAAACTTTTGATGAAACTTATGAAAAACTAGTTTCTCGAAATATCTGGTAAAATTTTGTGAATATTCATTTAAGACGTTTGAGTACAAATGTGGGATACCTGATCGGGGAGTATTGGGTAAACGTTTAGGAAAATCCATTCTTCAAGTTTTGGGTAAAGGTTTGGGAAACACACTATAGAAGTTTTGGGTAACGGTTTGGGAGACACACTATAGAAGTTATGGGTAAAGGTTTGGGAGACACATACTACAAGTTTTGGGTAACGGTTTGGGAGATACACACCAGAAGTTTTGGGTACAGGTTTGAGTAACACACAATAGAAGTTTTGGGTAACGGTTTGGGAGATACACACCAGAAGTTTTGGGTACAGGTTTGAGTAACACACAATAGAAGTTTTGGGTAACGGTTTGGGAGAAACACTATAGAAGTTTTGGGTAAAAATTTAAGAGACATACTATGGAAGTTTTGGGCAAAATTTTGGGAGACACACGCTAGAAGTTTGGGTAAAGGATTGGGAGACACACTCTAGAATTTTTAGGTAAAGGATTGAGAAACACACGATAAAACTTTTGGGTAACGGTTTGGGAGATACACACTAGAACTTTTGGGTAAAGGTTTGAGAGACACACTATAGAAGTTTTGGGTAAAGAATTGGGAGACACATTATAGAAGTTTTGGCTAAAGGTTTGGTAGACACATTCTACAAGTCTTGGGTAACTGTTTGGGAGATACACACTAGATGTTTTGGGTAAAGGTTTGAGAGAGAAATTCTACAAGTTTTGGGTAAAAGTTTAAGAGACACACTCTAGAATTTTTGGTAAAGGTTTGGGAGATACACACAAAAAATTTTGGGTAAAGATTTTGGAGACACATTCTACAAGTTTTGGGTAAATGTTTGGGAAACACACTATAAAAGTTTTGGGTAAAGGTTTGAGAGACACACTATAGAAATTTTGGGTAAAGGTTTGGGAGACATATTCTACAAGTTTTGGGTAAAGGTTTGAGATACACACTCTTGAAGTTTTGGGTAAAGGTTTAAAAGATTCACTATGGAAGTTTTGGTTGAAGGTTTGGGAGATGAGATACCCAACAGAAATTTTAGGTAAAGGTTTGAGAAATACACACAAGAAATTTTTGGTAGAGGTTTGGGAGACACACTATATAAGTTTTGGGTAAAGGTTTGGGAGACACATTCTACAAATTTTGGGTATCGGTTTGGGAAACGCTCTATAGAAGTTTTGGGTAAAGGTTTGGGAGACACACTATAAGAGTTTTGGGTAAAGGTTTGAGCAACATATTCAACAAGTTTTTGGTAACAGTTTGGGAGATACACACTAGAAGTTTTGGGTAAAGGTTTGAGAGACACACTATAGAAATTTTGGGTAAAGGTTTGGGAGACACATTCTACAATTTTGGGGCAAAAGATTGAGAGATACACTCTAAACGTTTTGGGTAAAAGTTTGGGAGACACAATCGAGAAGTTTTGGGTAAAGGATTCGGAGACACACAATAGAAGTTTAGGGTAAAAGTTTGGGAGACACACTATATTAGTTTTGGGTAAAGGTTTCGGAGACACACTATATTAGTTTCGGTTAAAGGTTTAGGAGACACATTCTACAAGTTTTGGGTTAAGGTTTGAGAGACACACTCTAGAAGTTTTGGGTAAAAAATTGGGAGACACACTCCAGAAGTTTTGGGTAAAGATTTCGGAGATACACTCTAGAAGTTTTGGGTAAAGGTTTGGGAGACACATTCTACAAATTTTCGGTAAAGGTTTGAGAGACACACTATAGAAGTTTTGGGTAAAAGTTTGGGAGATATACACTAGAAGTTTTGGGTATAGGTTTCAGAGACACACAATAGAAATTTTGGGTAAAGGTTTGGGAGACACATTCTACAATTTTTGGGTAAAAGATTGAGAAACACACTCTAAAAGTTTTGGGTAAAAGTTTCGGAGACACACTCTAGAAATTTTGGGTAAAAAATTGGGAGACACACTCCAGAAGTTTTGGGTAAAGATTTCGGAGATACACTCTAGAAGTTTTGGGTAAAGGTTTGGGAGAAACACTATAGAAGTTTTGGGTAAAAGTTTGGGAGATACACATAGAAGTTTTGGGTAAAGGTTTCAGAGACACAAAATAGAAGTTTTGGGTAAAAGTTAAAGAGACACATCCTACAAGTTTTGGTTTAAGGTTTGGGTGACACATTATAGAAGTATGGGTAAAGGTTAGGGAGACACATTCTACAAGTTTTGGTTTAAGGTTTGGGTGACACATTATAGAAGTTTTGAGTAAAGGTTTGGGAGACACATTCTAGATGTTTTAGGTGAATGTTTGGAAGATACACACAAGAAATTTTGGGTAAAAAAGGAGGTATAAGTTTCTTGTATAAGAAGATGGTATAAGACAATTATATGAGAGACGCATTGTATACTAGAAACTTATACCATTTCCTTAAACAAGAAACTTATACCACCTCTTTTACAAGAAACTTATACCACTTCCTCATACAAGAAACTTATACCACCTCCTTATACAAGAAACTTATACCACCTCCTTATACAAGAAACTTATACCACCTCCTTATACAAGAAACTTATACCACCTCCTTATACAAGAAACTTATACCACCTCCTTATACAAGAAACTTATACCACCTCCTCATACAAGAAACTTATACCACCTATTTAAAAATAAAATTGTACCACCTCCTCATAAAAGAAACTTATACCACCTCCTCATACAAGAAACTTATACCACCTCCTTATACAAGAAACTTATACCACCTCCTTATACAAGAAACTTATACCACCCTCCTTATACCACCTCCTTAAAAAAAATACTTATACCATACCTCATCAACCCATATAAAACTTATACTAATACAAGAAACTTATACCACCTCCTTATACAAAAAACTTATACCACCTCCTCATACAAGAAAATTATACCACCTCCTTATACAAGAAACTTATACCACCTCCTGATAGAGAAAACTTATACCACCTCATCGTACAATAAACTTATACCACCTCCATATAAAAGAAACTTATACCACCTTCTCATACAAGAATCTTATACCACCTCCTTATACAAGAAACTTATACCACCTCCTTATACAAGAAACTTATACCACCTCCTTATACAAGAAACTTATACCACCTCCTTATACAAAAAACTTATACCACCTCCTTATACAAGAAACTTATACCACCTCCTTATACAAGAAACTTATACCACCTCCTTATACAAGAAACTTATACCACCTCTTTATACAAGAAACTTATACCACCTCCTTATACAAGAAACTTATACCACCTCCTCATACAAGAAAATTTTACCACCTATTTGAAAATAAAATTGTACCACCTCCTCATAAAAGAAACTTATACCACCTCCTCATACAAGAAACTTATACCACTTCCTAATACAAGAAACTTATACCACCTCCTTATACAAGAAATTTATACCACCTCCTTATGCAAAAAACTTATACCACCTCATCGTACAATAAACTTATACCACCTCCTTATACAAAAAACTTATACCACCTCCATATAAAAGAAACTTATACCACCTCCTCATACAAGAAAATTTTACCACCTCCTTATACAAGAAACTTATACCACCTATTTGAAAAGAAACTTTTACCCTCCTTATACAAGAAACTTATACCACCTCCTTATACAAGAAACTTATACCACCTCCTTATACAAAAAACTTATACCACCTCCTGATAGAAGAAACTTATACCACCTCATCATACAAGAAACTTATACCACCTCCATATAAAAGAAACTTATACCACCTCCTTATACAAGAAACTTATACCACCTCCTCATACAAGAAAATTTTACCTCCTATTTGAAAATAAAATTGTACCACCTCCTCATAAAAGAAACTTGTACCACCTCCTCATACAAAAAACTTATACCACCTCCTTATACAAGAAACTTATACCACCTCCTCATACAAGAAACTTATACCACCTCCTCATACAAGAAACTTATACCACCTATTTGAAAAGAAACTTGTACCACCTCCTTGTACAAGAAACTTATACCACCTCCTTATACAAGAAACTTATACCACCTCCTGATACAAGAAACTTATACCACCTCATCGTACAAGAAACTTATACCACCTCCTTATACAAGAAACTTATACCACCTCCTCATACAAGAAACTTATACCACCTCCTTATACAAGAAACTTATACCACCTCCTTATACAAGAAACTTATACCACCTCCTCATACAAGAAACTTATACCACCTCCTTATACAAGAAACTTATACCACCTCCTTATACAAGAAACTTATACCACCTCCTCATACAAGAAAAAAGAACTATACCACCTCCTTATACAAGAAACTTATACCACCTTTTGATACAAGAAACTTATACCACCTCCTTATACAAGAAACTTATACCACCTCCTCATACAAGAAACTTATACCACCTCCATATACAAGAAACTTATACCACCTCCTTATACAAGAAACTTATACCACCTCCTTATACAAAAAACTTATACCACCTCCTCATCATACAAGAAACTTATACCACCTCCTTATACAAGAAACTTATACCACCTCCTTATACAAGAAACTTATACCACCTCCTCATACAAGAAACTTATACCACCTTATTTTATACAAGAAACTTATACCACCTCCTCATACAAAAAAACTTATACCACCTTCTTATACAAGAAACTTATACCACCTCCTTATACAAGAAACTTATACCACCTCCTTATACAAGAAACTTATACCACCTCCTTATACAACAAACTTATACCACTTATACCACCTTGAAAAGAAACTTTTACCACCTCCTTATACAAGAAACTTATACCACCTCCTCTCATATAAGAAACTTATACCACCTCCTCATACAAGAAACTTATACCACCTCCTCATAGAAAAAACTTATACCACCTCCTTATACAAGAAACTTATACCACCTCCTCATACAAGAAACTTATACCACCTCCTTATACAAGAAACTTATACCACCTATTTGAAAAGAAACTTGTACCACCTCCTTATACAAGAAACTTATACCACCTCCTCATACAAGAAACTTATACCACCTCCATATACAAGAAACTTATACCACCTCCTTATACAAGAAACTTATACCACCTCCTTATACAAGAAACTTATACCACCTCCCATCTTATACAAGAAACTTATACCACCTCCTTATACAAAAAAACTTATACCACCTCCATATAAAAGAAACTTATACCACCTCCTCATACAAGAAAATTTTACCACCTCCTTATACAAGAAACTTAAACCACCTATTTGAAAAGAAACTTGTACCACCTCCTTATACAAGAAACTTATACCACCTTTCTCTCATACAAGAAACTTATACCACCTCCTATATACAAGAAACTTATACCACCTCCTTATACAAGAAACTTATACCACCTCCATATACAAGAAACTTATACCACCTCCTTCATACAAGAAACTTATACCACCTCCTTATACAAAAAAAAACTTATACCACCTCCTTATACAAGAAACTTATACCAAGAAACTTATACCACCTCCTCTTATACAAGAAACTTATACCACCTCCTTATACAAGAAACTTATACCACCTCCTTTAAAAAGAAACTTGTACCACCTCCTTATACAAGAAAACTATACCACTTTCTCATATAAGAAACTTATACCACCTCCATATACAAGAAACTTATACCACCTCCTTATACAAGAAACTTATACCACCTCCTTATACAAAAACTTATACCACCTCCTCATACAAGAAACTTATACCACCTCCTTATACAAGAAACTTATACCACCTCCTTATACAAGAAACTTATACCACCTCCTCATACAAGAAACTTATACCACCTCCTTACTTATACCACCTCCTTATACAAGAAACTTATACCACCTCCTTTACAAGAAACTTATACCACCTCCTTATACAAGAAACTTATACCACCTCCTTATACAAGAAACTTATACCACCTCCTTATACAAGAAACTTATACCACCTCCTTATACAAGAAACTTATACCACCTCCTTATACAAGAAACTTATACCACCTCCTTATACAAGAAACTTATACCACCTCCTTATACAAGAAACTTATACCACCTCCATATACAAGAAACTTATACCACCTCCTTATACAAGAAACTTATACCACCTCCTTATACAAGAAACTTAAACCACCTATTTGAAAAGAAACTTGTACCACCTCCTTATACAATAAAACTATACCACTTTCTCATATAAGAAACTTATACCACCTCCTCATAAAAGAAACTTGTACCACCTCATCATACGATAAACTTATACCACCTCCTTATACAAAAACCTTATACCACCTCCATATAAAAGAAACTTACACCACCTCCTTATACTAGAAACTTATACCACCTCCTTATACAAAAAACTTATATCACATCATCGTACAATAAACTTATACCACCTCCTTATACAGGAATCTTATACCACCTCCTTATACAAGAAATTTATACCACCTACTTATACAAGAAACTTATACCACCTCCTTATACAAGAAATTTATACCAGCTCATTATACAAGAAACTTAAACCACCTTTTTATACAAGAAACTTATACCACCTCCTCATACAAGAAACTTATACCACCTCCTTATACAAAAATCTTGTACCACTTTTTTATACAAGAAACTTATACCACCTCCTCATACAAGAAACTTATACCACCTCCTTATACAAGAAACTTATACCACTTCCTTATACAAGAAACTTATACCACCTCCTGATACAAGAAACTTATACCACCTCCTGATACAAAAAACTTATACCACCTCCTCATACAAGAAATTTATACCACCTCCTGATACAAGAAACTTATTCCACCTCATGATACAAAAAACTTATACCACATCCTCATACAAGAAATTTATACCACCTCCTGATACAAGAAACTTATACCATCTCTTTATACAAGAAATTTATACCACCTCCATATACAATAAACTTATACCACCTCCTGATAGAAAAAACTGATACCACCTCATCGTACAATAAACTTATACCACCTCCATATAAAAGAAACTTATACCACCTCCTTATACAAAAAACTTATACCACCTCCTCATACAAGAAACTTATACCACTTTCTCATATAAGAAACTTATACCACCTCCATATACAAGAAACTTATACCACCTCCTTATACAAGAAACTTATTCCACCTCCTCATACAAGAAACTTATACCACCTCTTTGTACAAGAAACTTATACCACCTGCTTTTACAATAAACTTATACTACCTCCTGATACAAGAAACTTTTACCACCTCCTTATACAAGAAACTTATACCACTTTCTCATATAAGAAACTTATACCACCTCCATATACAAGAAACTTATACCACCTCCTTATACAAGAAACTTATTCCACCTCCTCATACAAGAAACTTATACTAGAAACTTATACCACCTCCTGATACAAGAAACTTATACCACCTCCATATAAAAGTAACTTATACCACCTCCTTATACAAGAATCTTATATCACCTCCTTATACAAGAAATTTATACCACCTACTTATACAAGAAACTTATACCACCTCCTTATACAAAAAACTTATACCACCTCATCGTACTATAAACTTATACCACCTACATATAAAAGTAACTTATACCACCTCCTTATACAAGAATATTATACAATCTCCTTATACAAAAAACTTATATCACCTCCTGATACAAAAAACTTATACCACCTCCTTATACAAGAAACTTATACCACCTCCTTATACAAAAACTTATACCACCTCATCGTACAATAAATTTATACCACCTATTTGAAAAGAAACTTGTACCACCTCCTCATAAAAGAAACTTATACCACCTTCTGATACAAGAAACTTACACAACCTTTTTATACAAGAAACGTACACCACCTCCTTATGCAAGAAACTTATACCACCTATTTGAAAAGAAACTTGTACCACCTCCTTATACAAGAAAACTATACCACTTTCTCATATTAGAAACTTATACCACCTCATTATACAAGAAACTTATACCACCTATTTTAAAAGAAACTTATAACACCTCCTCATACAAGAAACTTATACCACATCATTTTACAAGAAACTTATACCACCTCATCGTACAAGAAACTTATACCACCTCCTTCTACAACAAACTTATACCACCTTTTGATACAAGAAAATTTTACCACCTTCTTCTACAACAAACTTATACCACCTCCTGATACAAGAAACTTATACCACCTCCTTATACAAGAAACTTATTCCACCTCCTCATGAAAGAAACTTACACCACCTCCTTATACTAGAAACTTATACCACCTCCTTATACAAAAAACTTATATCACATCATCGTACAATAAACTTATACCACCTCCTTATACAGGAATCTTATACCACCTCCTTATACAAGAAATTTATACCACCTACTTATACAGGAAACTTATACCACCTCCTTATACAAGAAATTTATACCACCTCATTATACAAGAAACTTATACCACCTCTTTATACAAGAAACTTATACCTCCTCCTTACACAAATAACTTATACCAACTCCATATACAATAACTTATACCACCTCCTTATACAAGAGTCTTATACCACTTCATCGTACAATAAACTTATACCACCTCCTTATACAAAAAACTTATACCACCTCCATATAAAAGAAACTTATACCACCTCCTCATACAAGAAAATTTTATTACCTCCTTATACAAGAAACTTATACCACCTATTTTAAAAGAAACTTGTACGACCTCCTTGTACAAGAAACTTATACCACCTCCTTATACAAGAATTTTATACCACCTCCTTATACAAAAAACTTATACCACCTCCTGATAGAGAAAACTTATACCACCTCATCGTACAATAAACTTATACCACCTCCATATAAAAGTAACTTACACCACCTCATCGTACAATAAACTTATACCACCTCCATATAAAAGTAACTTATACCACCTTCTCATACAAGAATCTTATACCACCTCCTTATACAAGAAACTTATACCACCTCCTTATACAAGAATCTTATACCACCTCCTTATACAAGAAACTTATACCACCTCCTTATGCAAAAAACTTATACCACCTCCTTATACAAGAAACTTATACCACCTCCTTATACAAGAATCTTATACCACCTCCTTATACAAGAAACTTATACCACCTCTTTATACAAGAATCTTATACCACCTCCTTATACAAGAAACTTATACCACCTCCTCATACAAGAAAATTTTACCACCTATTTGAAAATAAAATTATACCACCTCCTCATAAAAGAAACTTATACCACCTCCTCATACAAGAAACTTATACCACTTATACCAAGAAACTTATACAACTCCTCATACAAGAAACTTATACCACCTCCTTATGCAAAAAACTTATACAAGAAACTTATACCACCTCCTTATACAAAAAACTTATACCACCTCCATATAAAAGAAACTTATACCACCTCCTCATACAAGAAAATTTTACCACCTCCTTATACAAGAAACTTATACCACCTATTTGAAAAGAAACTTTTACGACCTCCTTGTACAAGAAACTTATACCACCTCCTTATACAAGAATTTTATACCACCTCCTTATACAAAAAACTTATACCACCTCCTGATAGAGAAAACTTATACCACCTCATCGTACTATAAACTTATACCACCTCCATATAAAAGTAACTTATACCACCTCCTTATACAAGAATCTTATACCACCTCCTCATACAAGAAAATTTTACCTCCTATTTGAAAATAAAATTCTACCACCTCCTCATAAAAGAATTTTGTACCACCTCCTCACACAAAAAACTTATACCACCTCCTTATACAAGAAACTTATACCACCTCCTCATACAAGAAAATTTTACCACCTCCTCATACAAGAAACTTATACCACCTATTTGAAAAGAAACTTGTACCACCTCCTTGTACAAGAAACTTATACCACCTCCATATAAAAGAAACTTATACCACCTTCTGATACAAGAAACTTATACCACCTTCTGATACAAGAAACTTATACCACCTCCTTCTACAGGAAACTTATACCACCTCCTCATACAAGAAACTTATACCACCTCCTTATACAAAAACCTTATACCACCTCCTTATAAAAGAAACTTATACCACCTCCTCATACAAGAAAATTTTACCACCTCCTTATACAAGAAACTTAAACCACCTCCTTTTACAAGAAACTTATACCACCTCATCGTACAAGAAACTTATACCACTTCCTTTTACAACAAACTTATACCACCTTTTGATACAAGAAAATTTTACCACCTCCTTCTACAACAAACTTATACCACCTCCTGATACAAGAAACTTATACCACCTTATTCTACAAGAAACGTATACCACCTCCTTCTACAGGAAACTTATACCACCTCCTCATACAAGAAACTTATACCACCTCCTCATACAAGAACCTTATACCACCTCCTAATACAAGAAACTTATACCACCTCCTTATACAAGAAATTTATACCACCTCCTTATACAAAAAATACCACTTATACCACCATCCCTCATACAAGAAACTTATACCACCTCCTTATACAAGAAACTTATACCACCTCCTTATACAAGAAACTTATACCACCTCCTTATACAAGAAACTTATACCACCTCCTTATACAAGAAACTTATACCACCTCCTTATACAAGAAACTTATACCACCTTTTTATACAAGAAACTTATACCACCTCCATATACAAGAAACTTATACCACCTCCTTATACAAGAAACTTATACCACCTTTTTATACAAGAAACTTATACCACCTCCTTATACAAGAAACTTATACCACCTCCTTATACAAGAAACTTATACCACCTCCTTATACAAGAAACTTATACCACCTCCTGATATACAAGAAACTTATACCACCTCATGATACAAAAAACTTATACCACTTCCTCATACAAGAAACTTATACCACCTCCTTATACAAGAAACTTATACCACCTCCTGATACAAAAAACTTATACCACCTCCTTATACAAGAAACTTATACCACCTCGTTATACAAGAAACTTATACCACCACCTCCTTATACAAGAAACTTATACCACCTCCATATACAAGAAACTTATACCACCTCCTGATACAAAAACTTATACCACCTCATCGTACAAGAAACTTATACCACCTCCATATACAAGAAACTTATACCACCTCCTTATACAAAAAAACCACCTCCTTATACAAGAAACTTATACCACCTCCTCATACAAGAAACTTATACCACCTCCCTCTCATACAAGAAACTTATACCACCTCCATATACAAGAAACTTATACCACCTCCTTATACAAGAAACTTATACCACCTCCTCATACAAGAAACTTATACCACCTCTTTATACAAGAAACTTATACCACCTCCTTATACAAGAAACTTATACCACCTCCTGATACAAGAAACTTATACCACCTCCTTATACAAGAAACTTATACCACTTTCTCATACAAGAAACTTATACCACCTCCATATACAAGAAACTTATACCACCTCCTTATACAAGAAACTTATACCACCTCCCTCATAAGGCTTAGAAACTTATACTAGAAACTTATACCACCTCCTGATACAAGAAACTTATACCACCTCCATATACAAGAAACTTATACCACCTCCTTATACAAGAAACTTATATCACCTCCTTATACAAGAAACTTATACCACCTCCTTATACAAGAAACTTATACCACCTCCTTATACAAAAAAACTTATACCACCTCATCGTACTAGAAACTTATACCACCTCCATATAAAAAGAAACTTATACCACCTCCTTATACAAGAAACTTATACAACCTCCTTATACAAAAAACTTATACCACCTCCTGATACAAAAAAAACTTATACCACCTCCTTATACAAGAAACTTATACCACCTCGTTATACAAGAAACTTATACCACCTCATTATACAAGAAACTTATACCACCTATTTGAAAAGAAACTTGTACCACCTCCTTATACAAGAAACTTATACCACCTTCTGATACAAGAAACTTACACAACCTTTTTATACAAGAAACGTACACCACCTCCTTATACAAGAAACTTAAACCACCTATTTGAAAAGAAACTTGTACCACCTCCTTATACAAGAAAACTATACCACTTTCTCATATAAGAAACTTATACCACCTCCATATACAAGAAACGTACACCACCTCCTTATACAAGAAATTTATACCACCTCCTCATACAAGAAACTTATACCACCTCCTTTTACAAGAAACTTATACCACCTCCTTATACAAGAAACTTATACCACCTCCTTATACAAGAAACTTATACCACCTTTTGATACAAGAAACTTATACCACCTCCTTCTACAAGAAACT
This sequence comes from Tachypleus tridentatus, assembly GCF_004210375.1. Taxonomy (NCBI): domain Eukaryota; kingdom Metazoa; phylum Arthropoda; class Merostomata; order Xiphosura; family Limulidae; genus Tachypleus; species Tachypleus tridentatus. The sequence goes on along the minus strand of NC_134829.1, from coordinate 720,535 downwards.
TATACCACCTCCTCATACAAGAAACTTATACCACCTCCTTATACAAGAAACTTATACCACCTCCTCATACAAGAAACTTATACCACCTCCTTATACAAGAAACTTATACCACCTCCTTATACAAGAAACTTATACCACCTCATCATACAAGAAACTTATACCACCTCCTTATACAAGAAACTTATACCACCTCCTTATACAAGAAACTTATACCACCTCCTTATACAAGAAACTTATACCACCTCCTTATACAAGAAACTTATACCACCTCCTTATACAAGAAACTTATACCACCTCCTTATACAAGAAACTTATACCACCTCATCGTACAATAAACTTATACCACCTCCTTATACAAAAAACTTATACCACCTCCATATAAAAGAAACTTATACCACCTCCTCATACAAGAAAATTTTATTACCTCCTTATACAAGAAACTTATACCACCTATTTTAAAAGAAACTTGTACCACCTCCTTGTACAAGAAACTTATACCACCTCCTTATACAAGAATTTTATACCACCTCCTTATACAAAAAACTTATACCACCTCCTGATAGAGAAAACTTATACCACCTCATCGTACAATAAACTTATACCACCTCCATATAAAAGTAACTTATACCACCTCATCGTACAATAAACTTATACCACCTCCATATAAAAGTAACTTATACCACCTTCTCTCATACAAGAAACTTATACCACCTCCTTATACAAGAAACTTATACCACCTCCTTATACAAGAAACTTATACCACCTCGATATACAAGAAACTTATATCACCTCTTTTTACAAGAAACTTATACCACCTCCTTATACAAGAAACTTATACCACCTCCTTATACAAGAAACTTATACCACCTCCTTATACAAGAAACTTATACCACCTCCTTATACAAGAAACTTATACCACCTCCTCATACAAGAAAATTTATACCACCTATTTGAAAAATAAAATTATACCACCTCCTTATAAAGAAACTTATACCACCTCCCTCATACAAGAAACTTATACCACTTCCTAATACAAGAAACTTATACAACCTCCTTATACAAGAAACTTATACCACCTCCTTATCCAAAAAACTTATACCACCTCATCGTACAATAAACTTATACCACCTCCTTATACAAAAAACTTATTCCACCTCCATATACAAGAAACCTATACCACCTCCTTTTACAAGAAACTTATACCACCTCCATTTAAAAGAAACTTATACCACCTCCTTATACAAGAAACTTATACCACCTCCTTATACAAGAAACCTCCTTATTACCACCTCCTTATACAAGAAACTTATACCACCTCCTTATACAAGAAACTTATACCACCTCCTATACAAGAAACTTATACCACCTCCTTATACAAGAAACTTATACCACCTCCCTATACAAGAAACTTATACCACCTCCTTGATACAAGAAACTTATACCACCTCCCATACAAGAAACTTATACCACCTCCTTATAAAAGAAACTTATACCACCTCCTTATACAAGAAACTTATACCACCTCCTCATACAAGAAACTTATACCACCTCCTTGTACATAAAGAAACTTATACCACCTCCTATAAAAGAAACTTATACCACCTCCTGATACAAGAAACTTATACCACCTCCCTTATACAAGAAACTTATACCACCTCCTTATACAAGAAACTTATACCACCTCCCTCATACAAGAAACTTATATACAAGAAACTTATACCACCTCCTTTGACAAGAAACTTGTACCACCTCCTTGTACAAGAAACTTATACCACCTCCATATAAAAGAAACTTATACCACCTTCTGATACAAGAAACTTATACCACCTCCTGATACAAGAAACTTATACCACCTCCTTATACAAGAAACTTATACCACCTCCTCATACAAGAAACTTATACCACCTCCTTATACAAGAAACCACCTCCTTATACCAACCTCTCTAAAGAAACTTATACCACCTCCTCATACAAGAAACTTTTACCACCTCCTTATACAAGAAACTTATACCACCTCCTTATACAAGAAACTTATACCACCTCATCGTACAAGAAACTTATACCACCTACTTTTACAAGAAACTTATACCACCCCATCGTACAAGAAACTTATACCACCTCCTTATACAAGAAACTTATACCACCTCCTCCCTGATACAAGAAACTTATACCACCTCCTTATACAAGAAACTTATACCACCTCCTTATACAAGAAACTTATACCACCTCCTTATACAAGAAACTTATACCACCTCCCTCTTATACAAGAAACTTATACCACCTCCTTATACAAGAAACTTATACCACCTCCTTATACAAGAAACTTATACCACCTCCTTATACAAGAAACTTATACCACCTCCTTATACAAGAAACTTATACCACCTCCTTATACAAGAAACTTATACCACCTCCTTATACAAGAAATTTATACCACCTCCTTATACAAGAAACTTATACCACCTCCTTATACAAGAAACTTATACCACCTCCTCATACAAGAAACTTATACCACCTCCTTATACAAGAAACTTATACCACCTCCTTATACAAGAAACTTATACCACCTCCTTATACAAGAAACTTATACCACCTCCTTATACAAGAAACTTATACCACCTCCTTATACAAGAAACTTATACCACCTCCTTATACAAGAAACTTATACCACCTCCTTATACAAGAAACTTATACCACCTCCTTATACAAGAAACTTATACCACCTCCTTATACAAGAAACTTATACCACCTCCTTATACAAGAAACTTATACCACCTCCTATACAAGAAACTTATACCACCTCCTTATACAAGAAACTTATACCACCTCCTTATACAAGAAACTTATACCACCTCCTTATACAAGAAACTTATACCACCTCCTTATACAAGAAACTTATACCACCTCTTATACAAGAAACTTATACCACCTCCTTATACAAGAAACGTATACCACCTCCTTATACAAGAAACTTATACCACCTCCTCATACAAGAAACTTATACCACCTCCTTATACAAGAAACTTATACCACCTCCTTATACAAGAAACTTATACCACCTCCTTCATACAAGAAACTTATACCACCTCCTTATACAAGAAACTTATACCACCTCCTTATACAAGAAACTTATACCACCTCCTTATACAAGAAACTTATACCACCTCCTTATACAAGAAACTTATACCACCTCCTTATACAAGAAACTTATACCACCTCCTTATACAAGAAACTTATACCACCTCCTTATACAAGAAACTTATACCACCTCCTTATACAAGAAACTTATACCACCTCCTTATACAAGAAACTTATACCACCTCCTTATACAAGAAACTTATACCACCTCCTTATACAAGAAACTTATACCACCTCCTCATACAAGAAACTTATACCACCTCCTTATACAAGAAACTTATACCACCTCCTTATACAAGAAACTTATACCACCTCCTTATACAAGAAACTTATACCACCTCCTTATACAAGAAACTTATACCACCTCCTTATACAAGAAACTTATACCACCTCCTTATACAAGAAACTTATACCACCTCCTTATACAAGAAACTTATACCACCTCCTTATACAAGAAACTTATACCACCTCCTCATACAAGAAACTTATACCACCTCCTTATACAAGAAACTTATACCACCTCCTTATACAAGAAACTTATACCACCTCCTTATACAAGAAACTTATACCACCTCCCTTATACAAGAAACTTATACCACCTCCTTATACAAGAAACTTATACCACCTCCTTATACAAGAAACTTATACCACCTCCTTATACAAGAAACTTATACCACCTCCTTATACAAGAAACTTATACCACCTCCTCATACAAGAAACTTATACCACCTCCTCATATACAAGAAACTTATACCACCTCCTTATACAAGAAACTTATACCACCTCCTCATACAAGAAACTTATACCACCTCCTCATACAAGAAACTTATACCACCTCCTATACAAGAAACTTATACCACCTCCTTATACAAGAAACTTATACCACCTCCTCATACAAGAAACTTATACCACCTCCTTATACAAGAAACTTATACCACCTCCGTATACAAGAAACTTATACCACCTCCTATAAAAGAAACTTATACCACCTCCTCATACAAGAAACTTATACCACCTCCTTATACAAGAAACTTATACCACCTCCTTTGATACAAGAAACTTATACCACCTCCTTATACAAGAAACTTATACCACCTCCTTATACAAGAAACTTATACCACCTCCTTATACAAGAAACTTATACCACCTCCTCAAAAACTTATACAAGAAACTTATACCACCTCCTATACAAGAAACTTATACCACCTCCTTATACAAGAAACTTATACCACCTCCTCATACAAGAAACTTATACCACCTCCTTATACAAGAAACTTATACCACCTCCTTATACCATACAAGAAACTTATACCACCTCCTCATACAAGAAACTTATACCACCTCCTTATACAAGAAACTTATACCACCTCCTTACAAGAAACTTATTACCACCTCCCTCCATACAAGAAACTTATACCACCTCCTTATACAAGAAACTTATACCACCTCCTTATACAAGAAACTTATACCACCTCCTTATACAAGAAACTTATACCACCTCCTTATACAAGAAACTTATACCACCTCCTTATACAAGAAACTTATACCACCTCCTCATACAAGAAACTTATACCACCTCCTTATACAAGAAACTTATACCACCTCCTTATACAAGAAACTTATACCACCTCCTTATACAAGAAAACTTATACCACCTCCTTATACAAGAAACTTATACCACCTCCTTATACAAGAAACTTATACCACCTCCTCATACAAGAAACTTATACCACCTCCTTATACAAGAAACTTATACCACCTCCTTATACAAGAAACTTATACCACCTCCTTATACAAGAAACTTATACCACCTCAAGAAACTTATACCACCTTATACAAGAAACTTATACCACCTCCTTATACAAGAAACTTATACCACCTCCTTATACAAGAAACTTATACCACCTCCTATACAAGAAACTTATACCACCTCCTCCTACAAGAAACTTATACAAGAAACTTATACCACCTCCTTATACAAGAAACTTATACCACCTCCTTATACAAGAAACTTATACCACCTCCTTATACAAGAAACTATACACCTCCTTATACAAGAAAACTTATACCTCCTCATATACAAGAAACTTATACCACCTCCTTATACAAGAAACTTATACCACCTCCTTATACAAGAAACTTATACCACCTCCTTATACAAGAAACTTATACCACCTCCTTATACAAGAAACTTATACCACCTCCTTATACAAGAAACTTATACCACCTCCTTATACAAGAGAAACTTATACCACCCTCCTTATACAAGAAACTTATACCACCTCCTTATACAAGAAACTTATACCACCTCCTTATACAAGAAACTTATACCACCTCCTTATACAAGAAACTTATACCACCTCCTTATACAAGAAACTTATACCACCTCCTATACAAGAAACTTATACCACCTCCTTATACAAGAAACTTATACCACCTCCTTATACCATACAAGAAACTTATACCACCTCCTTATACAAGAAACTTATACCACCTCCTCCTTATACAAGAAACTTATACCACCTCCTTATACAAGAAACTTATACCACCTCCTCTTATACAAGAAACTTATACCACCTCCCATACAAGAAACTTATACCACCTCCTATACAAGAAACTTATACCACCTCCTTATACAAGAAACTTATACCACCTCCTTATACCTACAAGAAACTTATACCACCTCCTTATACAAGAAACTTATACCACCTCTCATATACAAGAAACTTATACCACCTCCTTCTACAAGAAACTTATACCACCTCCTCATATAAGAAGAAACCTCCATACAAGAAACTTATACCACCTCCTTCATACAAGAAACTTATACCACCTCCTTATACAAGAAACTTATACCACCTCCTTATACAAGAAACTTATACCACCTCCTTATACAAGAAACTTATACCACCTCCTTATACAAGAAACTTATTATACAAGAAACTTACCACCTCCTTATACAAGAAACTTATACCACCTCCTCTGATACAAGAAACTTATACCACCTCCTTATACAAGAAACTTATACCACCTCCTCATACAAGAAACTTATACCACCTCCCATACAAGAAACTTATACCACCTCCCTCATACAAGAAACTTATACCACCTCCTTATACAAGAAACTTATACCACCTCCTTGACAAGAAACTTATACCACCTCCTCTATACAAGAAACTTATACCACCTCCTCATACAAGAAACTTATACCACCTCCTTATACAAGAAACTTATACCACCTCCTTATACAAGAAACTTATACCACCTCCTCATACAAGAAACTTATACCACCTCCTTATACAAGAAACTTATACCACCTCCTTATACAAGAAACTTATACCACCTCCTTATACAAGAAACTTATACCACCTCCTCATACAAGAAACTTATACCACCTCCTGATACAAGAAACTTATACCACCTCCTTATACAAGAAACTTATACCACCTCCTTATACAAGAAACTTATACCACCTCCCTCATACAAGATACAAGAAACTTATACCACCTCCTTATACCATACAAGAAACTTATACCACCTCCTTATACAAGAAACTTATACCACCTCCTCATACAAGAAACTTATACCACCTCCTTCTACAAGAAACTTATACCACCTCCTCATACAAGAAACTTATACCACCTCCTCATACAAGAAACTTATACCACCTCCTTATACAAGAAACTTATA
>NC_134829.1:590527-713207 GCF_004210375.1 Tachypleus tridentatus | reverse complement strand
GGTATAAGTTTCTTGTATGAGGAGGTGGTATAAGTTTCTTGTATAAGGAGGTGGTATAAGTTTCTTGTATAAGGAGGTGGTATAAGTTTCTTGTATAAGGAGGTGGTATAAGTTTCTTGTATGAGGAGGTGGTATAAGTTTCTTGTATGAGGAGGTGGTATAAGTTTCTTGTATAAGGAGGTGGTATAAGTTTCTTGTATAAGGAGGTGGTATAAGTTTCTTGTATAAGGAGGTGGTATAAGTTTCTTGTATAAGGAGGTGGTATAAGTTTCTTGTATAGGAGGAGGTGGTATAAGTTTCTTGTATAGGAGGTGGTATAAGTTTCTTGTATAAGGAGGAGGTGGTATAAGTTTCTTGTATAAGGAGGTGGTATAAGTTTCTTGTATAAGGAGGTGGTATAAGTTTCTTGTATAGGAGGAGGTGGTATAAGTTTCTTGTATAAGGAGGTGGTATAAGTTTCTTGTATAAGGAGGTGGTATAAGTTTCTTGTATAAGGAGGTGGTATAAGTTTCTTGTATAAGGAGGTGGTATAAGTTTCTTGTATAAGGAGGTGGTATAAGTTTCTTGTATAAGGAGGTGGTATAAGTTTCTTGTATAAGGAGGTGGTATAAGTTTCTTGTATAAGGAGGTGGTATAAGTTTCTTGTATAGAGGTGGTATAAGTTTCTTGTATAAGGAGGTGGTATAAGTTTCTTGTATAAGGAGGTGGTATAAGTTTCTTGTATAAGGAGGTGGTATAAGTTTCTTGTATAAGGAGGTGGTATAAGTTTCTTGTATAAGGAGGTGGTATAAGTTTCTTGTATAAGGAGGTGGTATAAGTTTCTTGTATAAGGAGGTGGTATAAGTTTCTTGTATAAGGAGGTGGTATAAGTTTCTCAGGGAGGTGTATAGTTTCTTGTATAGGAGGTGGTATAAGTTTCTTGTATAGGAGGTGGTATAAGTTTCTTGTATAAGGAGGTGGTATAAGTTTCTTGTATAAGGAGGTGGTATAAGTTTCTTGTATGAGGAGGTGGTATAAGTTTCTTGTATAAGGAGGTGGTATAAGTTTCTTGTATGAGGAGGTGGTATAAGTTTCTTGTATGAGGAGGTGGTATAAGTTTCTTGTATAGGAGGTGGTATAAGTTTCTTGTATAAGGAGGTGGTATAAGTTTCTTGTATAAGGAGGTGGTATAAGTTTCTTGTATAAGGAAGTGGTATAAGTTTCTTGTATGAGGAGGTGGTATAAGTTTCTTGTATAATGAGGTGGTATAAGTTTCTTGTATAACGAGGTGGTATAAGTTTCTTGTATAAGGAGGTGGTATAAGTTTCTTGTATAAGGAGGTGGTATAAGTTTCTTGTATAAGGAGGTGGTATAAGTTTCTTGTATAAGGAGGTGGTATAAGTTTCTTGTATAAGGAGGTGGTATAAGTTTCTTGTATAAGGAGGTGGTATAAGTTTCTTGTATAAGGGAGGTGGTATAAGTTTCTTGTATAAGGAGGTGGTATAAGTTTCTTGTATAAGGAGGTGGTATAAGTTTCTTGTATAAGGAGGTGGTATAAGTTTCTTGTATAAGGAGGTGGTATAAGTTTCTTGTATAAGGAGGTGGTATAAGTTTCTTGTATATAAAGGTGGTATAAGTTTCTTGTATAAGGAGGTGGTATAAGTTTCTTGTATAAGGAGGTGGTATAAGTTTCTTGTATGAGGAGGTGGTATAAGTTTCTTGTATAAGGAGGTGGTATAAGTTTCTTGTATGAGGAGGTGGTATAAGTTTCTTGTATAAGGAGGTGGTATAAGTTTCTTGTATAAGGAGGTGGTATAAGTTTCTTGTATAAGGAGGTGGTATAAGTTTCTTGTATGAGGAGGTGGTATAAGTTTCTTGTATAAGGAGGTGGTATAAGTTTCTTGTATAAGGAGGTGGTATAAGTTTCTTGTATAAGGAGGTGGTATAAGTTTCTTGTATAAGGAGGTGGTATAAGTTTCTAGTATAAGGAGGTGGTATAAGTTTCTTGTATAAGGAGGTGGTATAAGTTTCTTGTAGAGGAGGTGGTATAAGTTTCTTGTATAAGGAGGTGGTATAAGTTTCTTGTATAAGGAGGTGGTATAAGTTTCTTGTATAAGGAGGTGGTATAAGTTTCTTGTATAAGGAGGTGGTATAAGTTTCTTGTATGAGGGTGGTATAAGTTTCTTGTATAAGGAGGTGGTATAAGTTTTTCTAAGGAGGTGGTATAAGTTTCTTGTATAAGGAGGTGGTATAAGTTTCTTGTATAAGGAGGTGGTATAAGTTTCTTGTATAAGGAGGTGGTATAAGTTTCTTGTATAAGGAGGTGGTATAAGTTTCTTGTATAAGGAGGTGGTATAAGTTTCTTGTATAGGAGGTGGTATAAGTTTCTTGTATAAGGAGGTGGTATAAGTTTCTTGTATAAGGAGGTGGTATAAGTTTCTTGTATAAGGAGGTGGTATAAGTTTCTTGTATAAGGAGGTGGTATAAGTTTCTTGTATAAGGAGGTGGTATAAGTTTCTTGTATAAGGAGGTGGTATAAGTTTCTTGTATAAGGAGGTGGTATAAGTTTCTTGTATGAGGAGGTGGTATAAGTTTCTTGTATATGGAGGTGGTATAAGTTTCTTGTATGAGGAGGTGGTATAAGTTTCTTGTATAAGGAGGTGGTATAAGTTTCTTGTATAAGGAGGTGGTATAAGTTTCTTGTATAAGGAGGTGGTATAAGTTTCTTGTATAAGGAGGTGGTATAAGTTTCTTGTATGAGGAGGTGGTATAAGTTTCTTGTATAAGGAGGTGGTATAAGTTTCTTGTATGAGGAGGTGGTATAAGTTTCTTGTATATGAGGAGGTGGTATAAGTTTCTTGTATGAGGAGGTGGTATAAGTTTCTTGTATAAGGAGGTGGTATAAGTTTCTTGTATAAGGAGGTGGTATAAGTTTCTTGTATAAGGAGGTGGTATAAGTTTCTTGTATCTTGTAAGGGAGGTGGTATAAGTTTCTTGTATAAGAGGTGGAGGTGGTATAAGTTTCTTGTATAAGGAGGTGGTATAAGTTTCTTGTATAAGGAGGTGGTATAAGTTTCTTGTATATAAGTTTCTTGTATAAGGAGGTGGTATAAGTTTCTTGTATAAGGAGGTGGTATAAGTTTCTTGTATAAGGAGGTGGTATAAGTTTCTTGTATAAGGAGGTGGTATAAGTTTCTTGTATAAGGAGGTGGTATAAGTTTCTTGTATAAGGAGGTGGTATAAGTTTCTTGTATAAGGAGGTGGTATAAGTTTCTTGTATAAGGAGGTGGTATAAGTTTCTTGTATGAGGAGGTGGTATAAGTTTCTTGTATGAGGAGGTATGAGGGTGGTATAAGTTTCTTGTATAAGGAGGTGGTATAAGTTTCTTGTATAAGGAGGTGGTATAAGTTTCTTGTATAAGGAGGTGGTATAAGTTTCTTGTATAAGGAGGTGGTATAAGTTTCTTGTATGAGGAGGTGGTATAAGATTCTTGTACAAGGAGGTGGTATAAGTTTCTTGTATAGGAGGTGGTATAAGTTTCTTGTATAAGGAGGTGGTATAAGTTTCTTGTATAAGGAGGTGGTATAAGTTTCTTGTATAAGGAGGTGGTATAAGTTTCTTGTATGAGGAGGTGGTATAAGTTTCTTGTATAAGGAGGTGGTATAAGTTTCTTGTATAAGGAGGTGGTATAAGTTTCTTGTATAAGGAGGTGGTATAAGTTTCTTGTATATGAAGGAGGTGGTATAAGTTTCTTGTATGAGGAGGTGGTATAAGTTTCTTGTATGAGGGAGGTGGTATAAGTTTCTTGTATAAGGAGGTGGTATAAGTTTCTTGTATGAGGAGGTGGTATAAGTTTCTTGTATGAGGAGGTGGTATAAGTTTCTTGTATAAGGAGGTGGTATAAGTTTCTTGTATAAGGAGGTGGTATAAGTTTCTTGTATAAGGAGGTGGTATAAGTTTCTTGTATAAGGAGGTGGTATAAGTTTCTTGTATAAGGAGGTGGTATAAGTTTCTTGTATAAGGAGGTGGTATAAGTTTCTTGTATAAGGAGGTGGTATAAGTTTCTTGTATAAGGAGGTGGTATAAGTTTCTTGTATAAGGAGGTGGTATAAGTTTCTTGTATAAGGAGGTGGTATAAGTTTCTTGTATAAGGAGGTGGTATAAGTTTCTTGTATAAGGAGGTGGTATAAGTTTCTTGTATGAGGAGGTGGTATAAGTTTCTTGTATAAGGAGGTGGTATAGGTTTCTAGTATATAAAGGTGTTATAAGTTTCTTGTATAAGGAGGTGGTGTAAGTTTCTTGTATAAGGAGGTGGTATAAGTTTCTTGTATAAGGAGGTGGTATAAGTTTCTTGTATAAGGAGGTGGTATAAGTTTCTTGTATAAGGAGGTGGTATAAGTTTCTTGTATCAAGGAGGTGGTATAAGTTTCTTGTATAAGGAGGTGGTATAAGTTTCTTGTATAAGGAGGTGGTATAAGTTTCTTGTATGAGGAGGTGGTATAAGTTTCTTGTATAAGGAGGTGGTATAAGTTTCTTGTATAAGGAGGTGGTATAAGTTTCTTGTATAAGGAGGTGGTATAAGTTTCTTGTATGAGGAGGTGGTATAAGTTTCTTGTATAAGGAGGTGGTATAAGTTTCTTGTATAAGGAGGTGGTATAAGTTTCTTGTATAAGGAGGTGGTATAAGTTTCTTGTATAAGGAGGTGGTATAAGTTTCTTGTATAAGGAGGTGGTATAAGTTTCTTGTATAAGGAGGTGGTATAAGTTTCTTGTATAAGGAGGTGGTATAAGTTTCTTGTATGAGGAGGTGGTATAAGTTTCTTGTATGAGGAGGTGGTATAAGTTTCTTGTATAAGGAGGTGGTATAAGTTTCTTGTATAAGGAGGTGGTATAAGTTTCTTGTATGAGGAGGTGGTATAAGTTTCTTGTATAAGGAGGTGGTATAAGTTTCTTGTATAAGGAGGTGGTATAAGTTTCTTGTATGAGGAGGTGGTATAAGTTTCTTGTAGATGGAGGTGGTATAAGTTTCTTGTATAAGGAGGTGGTATAAGTTTCTTGTATAAGGAGGTGGTATAAGTTTCTTGTATAAGGAGGTGGTATAAGTTTCTTGTATAAGGAGGTGGTATAAGTTTCTTGTATAAGGAGGTGGTATAAGTTTCTTGTATAAGGAGGTGGTATAAGTTTCTTGTATGGAGGTGGTATAAGGTATAAAGGAGGTGGTATAAGTTTCTTGTATAAGGAGGTGGTATAAGTTTCTTGTATAAGGAGGTGGTATAAGTTTCTTGTATAAGGAGGTGGTATAAGTTTCTTGTATAAGGAGGTGGTATAAGTTTCTTGTATAAGGAGGTGGTATAAGTTTCTTGAGGAGGTGGTATAAGTTTCTTGTATAAGGAGGTGGTATAAGTTTCTTGTATAAGGAGGTGGTATAAGTTTCTTGTATAAGGAGGTGGTATAAGTTTCTTGTATAGAGGAGGTGGTATAAGTTTCTTGTATAAGGAGGTGGTATAAGTTTCTTGTATAAGGAGGTGGTATAAGTTTCTTGTATAAGGAGGTGGTATAAGTTTCTTGTATCAGGAGGTGGTATAAGTTTCTTGTATAAGGAGGTGGTATAAGTTTCTTGTATAAGGAGGTGGTATAAGTTTCTTGTATAGAGGAGGTGGTATAAGTTTCTTGTATGAGGAGGTGGTATAAGTTTCTTGTATAAGGAGGTGGTATAAGTTTCTTGTATAAGGAGGTGGTATAAGTTTCTTGTATAAGGAGGTGGTATAAGTTTCTTGTATAAGGAGGTGGTATAAGTTTCTTGTATAAGGAGGTGGTATAAGTTTCTTGTATAAGGAGGTGGTATAAGTTTCTTGTATAAGGAGGTGGTATAAGTTTCTTGTATAAGGAGGTGGTATAAGTTTCTTGTATAAGGAGGTGGTATAAGTTTCTTGTATAAGGAGGTGGTATAAGTTTCTTGTATAAGGAGGTGGTATAAGTTTCTTGTATAAGGAGGTGGTATAAGTTTCTTGTATAAGGAGGTGGTATAAGTTTCTTGTATAAGGAGGTGGTATAAGTTTCTTGTATAAGGAGGTGGTATAAGTTTCTTGTATAAGGAGGTGGTATAAGTTTCTTGTATAAGGAGGTGGTATAAGTTTCTTGTATAAGGAGGTGGTATAAGTTTCTTGTATAAGGAGGTGGTATAAGTTTCTTGTATAAGGAGGTGGTATAAGTTTCTTGTATAAGGAGGTGGTATAAGTTTCTTGTATAAGGAGGTGGTATAAGTTTCTTGTATGAGGAGGTGGTATAAGTTTCTTGTATAAGGAGGTGGTATAAGTTTCTTGTATAAGGAGGTGGTATAAGTTTCTTGTATGAGGAGGTGGTATAAGTTTCTTGTATAAGGAGGTGGTATAAGTTTCTTGTATAAGGAGGTGGTATAAGTTTCTTGTATAAAGAGGTGGTATAAGTTTCTTGTATAGGGAGGTGGTATAAGTTTCTTGTATAAGGAGGTGGTATAAGTTTCTTGTATAAGGAGGTGGTATAAGTTTCTTGTATGAGGAGGTGGTATAAGTTTCTTGTATAAGGAGGTGGTATAAGTTTCTTGTATCAGGAGGTGGTATAAGTTTCTTGTATAAGGAGGTGGTATAAGTTTCTTGTATAAGGAGGTGGTATAAGTTTCTTGTATAAGGAGGTGGTATAAGTTTCTTGTATAAGGAGGTGGTATAAGTTTCTTGTATAAGGAGGTGGTATAAGTTTCTTGTATAAGGAGGTGGTATAAGTTTCTTGTATAAGGAGGTGGTATAAGTTTCTTGTATAAGGAGGTGGTATAAGTTTCTTGTATAAGGAGGTGGTATAAGTTTCTTGTATAAGGAGGTGGTATAAGTTTCTTGTATAAGGAGGTGGTATAAGTTTCTTGTATAAGGAGGTGGTATAAGTTTCTTGTATAAGGAGGTGGTATAAGTTTCTTGTATAAGGAGGTGGTATAAGTTTCTTGTATAAGGAGGTGGTATAAGTTTCTTGTATAAGGAGGTGGTATAAGTTTCTTGTATAAGGAGGTGGTATAAGTTTCTTGTATGAGGAGGTGGTATAAGTTTCTTGTATAAGGAGGTGGTATAAGTTTCTTGTATAAGGAGGTGGTATAAGTTTCTTGTATAAGGAGGTGGTATAAGTTTCTTGTATAAGGAGGTGGTATAAGTTTCTTGTATAAGGAGGTGGTATAAGTTTCTTGTATAAGGAGGTGGTATAAGTTTCTTGTATGAGGAGGTGGTATAAGTTTCTTGTATGAGGAGGTGGTATAAGTTTCTTGTATGAGGAGGTGGTATAAGTTTCTTGTATAAGGAGGTGGTATAAGTTTCTTGTATTGTATAAGTTTCTTGTATAGGAGGTGGTATAAGTTTCTTGTATAAGGAGGTGGTATAAGTTTCTTGTATAAGGAGGTGGTATAAGTTTCTTGTATAAGGAGGTGGTATAAGTTTCTTGTATAAGGAGGTGGTATAAGTTTCTTGTATAAGGAGGTGGTATAAGTTTCTTGTATAAGGAGGTGGTATAAGTTTCTTGTATAAGGAGGTGGTATAAGTTTCTTGTATAAGGAGGTGGTATAAGTTTCTTGTATAAGGAGGTGGTATAAGTTTCTTGTATGAGGAGGTGGTATAAGTTTCTTGTATAAGGAGGTGGTATAAGTTTCTTGTATAAGGAGGTGGTATAAGTTTCTTGTATAAGGAGGTGGTATAAGTTTCTTGTATAAGGAGGTGGTATAAGTTTCTTGTATAAGGAGGTGGTATAAGTTTCTTGTATAAGGAGGTGGTATAAGTTTCTTGTATAAGGAGGTGGTATAAGTTTCTTGTATGAGGAGGTGGTATAAGTTTCTTGTATAAGGAGGTGGTATAAGTTTCTTGTATAAGGAGGTGGTATAAGTTTCTTGTATAAGGAGGTGGTATAAGTTTCTTGTATAAGGAGGTGGTATAAGTTTCTTGTATAAGGAGGTGGTATAAGTTTCTTGTATAAGGAGGTGGTATAAGTTTCTTGTATAAGGAGGTGGTATAGGTTTCTAGTATATAAAGGTGTTATAAGTTTCTTGTATGAGGAGGTGGTATAAGTTTCTTGTATCTTGTATGAGGAGGTGGTATAAGTTTCTTGTATAAGGAGGTGGTATAAGTTTCTTGTATAAGGAGGTGGTATAAGTTTCTTGTATAAGGAGGTGGTATAAGTTTCTTGTATAGAGGAGGTGGTATAAGTTTCTTGTATAAGGAGGTGGTATAAGTTTCTTGTATAAGGAGGTGGTATAAGTTTCTTGTATAAGGAGGTGGTATAAGTTTCTTGTATAAGGAGGTGGTATAAGTTTCTTGTATAAGGAGGTGGTATAAGTTTCTTGTATAAGGAGGTGGTATAAGTTTCTTGTATAAGGAGGTGGTATAAGTTTCTTGTATAAGGAGGTGGTATAAGTTTCTTGTATAAGGAGGTGGTATAAGTTTCTTGTATGAGGAGGTGGTATAAGTTTCTTGTATAAGGAGGTGGTATAAGTTTCTTGTATAAGGAGGTGGTATAAGTTTCTTGTATAAGGAGGTGGTATAAGTTTCTTGTATAAGGAGGTGGTATAAGTTTCTTGTATAAGGAGGTGGTATAAGTTTCTTGTATGAGGAGGTGGTATAAGTTTCTTGTATAAGGAGGTGGTATAAGTTTCTTGTATAAGGAGGTGGTATAAGTTTCTTGTATAAGGAGGTGGTATAAGTTTCTTGTATGAGGAGGTGGTATAAGTTTCTTGTATCAGGAGGTGGTATAAGTTTCTTGTATAAGGAGGTGGTATAAGTTTCTTGTATCAGGAGGTGGTATAAGGTTCTTGTATAAAGAGGTGGTATATGTTTCTTGTATAAAGAGGTGGTATAAGTTTCTTGTATAAGGAGGTGGTATAAGTTTCTTGTATAAGGAGGTGGTATAAGTTTCTTGTATAAGGAGGTGGTATAAGTTTCTTGTATAAGGAGGTGGTATAAGTTTCTTGTATAAGGAGGTGGTATAAGTTTCTTGTATAAGGAGGTGGTATAAGTTTCTTGTATAAGGAGGTGGTATAAGTTTCTTGTATAAGGAGGTGGTATAAGTTTCTTGTATAAGGAGGTGGTATAAGTTTCTTGTATAAGGAGGTGGTATAAGTTTCTTGTATGAGGAGGTGGTATAAGTTTCTTGTATAAGGAGGTGGTATAAGTTTCTTGTATAAGGAGGTGGTATAAGTTTCTTGTATAAGGAGGTGGTATAAGTTTCTTGTATAAGGAGGTGGTATAAGTTTCTTGTATAAGGAGAGGTGGTATAAGTTTCTTGTATAAGGAGGTGGTATAAGTTTCTTGTATGTATAAGTTTCTTGTAGGAGGTGGTATAAGTTTCTTGTATAAGGAGGTGGTATAAGTTTCTTGTATGAGGAGGTGGTATAAGTTTCTTGTATAAGGAGGTGGTATAAGTTTCTTGTATGAGGAGGTGGTATAAGTTTCTTGTATAAGGAGGTGGTATAAGTTTCTTGTATGAGGAGGTGGTATAAGTTTCTTGTATAAGGAGGTGGTATAAGTTTCTTGTATAAGGAGGTGGTATAAGTTTCTTGTATAAGGAGGTGGTATAAGTTTCTTGTATAAGGAGGTGGTATAAGTTTCTTGTATAAGGAGGTGGTATAAGTTTCTTGTATAAGGAGGTGGTATAAGTTTCTTGTATAAGGAGGTGGTATAAGTTTCTTGTATAAGGAGGTGGTATAAGTTTCTTGTATAAGGAGGTGGTATAAGTTTCTTGTATAAGGAGGTGGTATAAGTTTCTTGTATAAGGAGGTGGTATAAGTTTCTTGTATAAGGAGGTGGTATAAGTTTCTTGTATAAGGAGGTGGTATAAGTTTCTTGTATAAGGAGGTGGTATAAGTTTCTTGTATAAGGAGGTGGTATAAGTTTCTTGTATAAGGAGGTGGTATAAGTTTCTTGTATAAGGAGGTGGTATAAGTTTCTTGTATAAGGAGGTGGTATAAGTTTGGTATGTTTCTTGTATAAGGAGGTGGTATAAGTTTCTTGTATAGGAGGTGGTATAAGTTTCTTGTATAAGGAGGTGGTATAAGTTTCTTGTATAAGGAGGTGGTATAAGTTTCTTGTATAAGTTTCTTGTATAAGGGAGGTGGTATAAGTTTCTTGTATAAGGAGGTGGTATAAGTTTCTTGTATAAGGAGGTGGTATAAGTTTCTTGTATAAGGAGGTGGTATAAGTTTCTTGTATAAGGAGGTGGTATAAGTTTCTTGTATAAGGAGGTGGTATAAGTTTCTTGTATAAGGAGGTGGTATAAGTTTCTTGTATAAGGAGGTGGTATAAGTTTCTTGTATAAGGAGGTGGTATAAGTTTCTTGTATAAGGAGGTGGTATAAGTTTCTTGTATAAGGAGGTGGTATAAGTTTCTTGTATAAGGAGGTGGTATAAGTTTCTTGTATAGGAGGTGGTATAAGTTTCTTGTATAAGGAGGTGGTATAAGTTTCTTGTATAAGGAGGTGGTATAAGTTTCTTGTATAAGGAGGTGGTATAAGTTTCTTGTATAAGGAGGTGGTATAAGTTTCTTGTATAAGGAGGTGGTATAAGTTTCTTGTATAAGGAGGTGGTATAAGTTTCTTGTATAAGGAGGTGGTATAAGTTTCTTGTATAAGTTTCTTGTATAAGGAGGTGGTATAAGTTTCTTGTATAAGGAGGTGGTATAAGTTTCTTGTATAAGGAGGTGGTATAAGTTTCTTGTATAAGGAGGTGGTATAAGTTTCTTGTATAAGGAGGTGGTATAAGTTTCTTGTATAAGGAGGTGGTATAAGTTTCTTGTATAAGGAGGTGGTATAAGTTTCTTGTATAAGGAGGTGGTATAAGTTTCTTGTGGTATAATAAGGAGGTGGTATAAGTTTCTTGTATAAGGAGGTGGTATAAGTTTCTTGTATAAGGAGGTGGTATAAGTTTCTTGTATAAGGAGGTGGTATAAGTTTCTTGTATAAGGAGGTGGTATAAGTTTCTTGTATAAGGAGGTGGTATAAGTTTCTTGTATAAGGAGGTGGTATAAGTTTCTTGTATAAGGAGGTGGTATAAGTTTCTTGTATAAGGAGGTGGTATAAGTTTCTTGTATAAGGAGGTGGTATAAGTTTCTTGTATAAGGAGGTGGTATAAGTTTCTTGTATAAGGAGGTGGTATAAGTTTCTTGTATAAGGAGGTGGTATAAGTTTCTTGTATAAGGAGGTGGTATAAGTTTCTTGTATAAGGAGGTGGTATAAGTTTCTTGTATAAGGAGGTGGTATAAGTTTCTTGTATAAGGAGGTGGTATAAGTTTCTTGTATAAGGAGGTGGTATAAGTTTCTTGTATAAGGAGGTGGTATAAGTTTCTTGTATGAGGAGGTGGTATAAGTTTCTTGTATAAGGAGGTGGTATAAGTTTCTTGTATAAGGAGGTGGTATAAGTTTCTTGTATAAGGAGGTGGTATAAGTTTCTTGTATAAGGAGGTGGTATAAGTTTCTTGTATAAGGAGGTGGTATAAGTTTCTTGTATAAGGAGGTGGTATAAGTTTCTTGTATGAGGAGGTGGTATAAGTTTCTTGTATAAGGAGGTGGTATAAGTTTCTTGTATGAGGAGGTGGTATAAGTTTCTTGTATAAGGAGGTGGTATAAGTTTCTTGTATAAGGAGGTGGTATAAGTTTCTTGTATAAGGAGGTGGTATAAGTTTCTTGTATAAGGAGGTGGTATAAGTTTCTTGTATGAGGAGGTGGTATAAGTTTCTTGTATAAGGAGGTGGTATAAGTTTCTTGTATAAGGAGGTGGTATAAGTTTCTTGTATAAGGAGGTGGTATAAGTTTCTTGTATAGGAGGTGGTATAAGTTTCTTGTATAAGGAGGTGGTATAAGTTTCTTGTATCAGGAGGTGGTATAAGTTTCTTGTATAAGGAGGTGGTATAAGTTTCTTGTATAAGGAGGTGGTATAAGTTTCTTGTATAAGGAGGTGGTATAAGTTTCTTGTATAAGGAGGTGGTATAAGTTTCTTGTATAAAGAGGTGGTATAAGTTTCTTGTATAAGGAGGTGGTATAAGTTTCTTGTATAAGGAGGTGGTATAAGTTTCTTGTATAAGGAGGTGGTATAAGTTTCTTGTATAAGGAGGTGGTATAAGTTTCTTGTATAAGGAGGTGGTATAAGTTTCTTGTATGAGGAGGTGGTATAAGTTTCTTGTATAAGGAGGTGGTATAAGTTTCTTGTATAAGGAGGTGGTATAAGTTTCTTGTATGAGGAGGTGGTATAAGTTTCTTGTATAAGGAGGTGGTATAAGTTTCTTGTATAAGGAGGTGGTATAAGTTTCTTGTATAAGGAGGTGGTATAAGTTTCTTGTATAAGGAGGTGGTATAAGTTTCTTGTATAAGGAGGTGGTATAAGTTTCTTGTATGAGGAGGTGGTATAAGTTTCTTGTATAAGGAGGTGGTATAAGTTTCTTGTATAAGGAGGTGGTATAAGTTTCTTGTATAAGGAGGTGGTATAAGTTTCTTGTATAAGGAGGTGGTATAAGTTTCTTGTATAAGGAGGTGGTATAAGTTTCTTGTATAAGGAGGTGGTATAAGTTTCTTGTATGAGGAGGTGGTATAAGTTTCTTGTATAAGGAGGTGGTATAAGTTTCTTGTATAAGGAGGTGGTATAAGTTTCTTGTATAAGGAGGTGGTATAAGTTTCTTGTATAAGGAGGTGGTATAAGTTTCTTGTATAAGGAGGTGGTATAAGTTTCTTGTATAAGGAGGTGGTATAAGTTTCTTGTATAAGGAGGTGGTATAAGTTTCTTGTATAAGGAGGTGGTATAAGTTTCTTGTATAAGGAGGTGGTATAAGTTTCTTGTATGAGGAGGTGGTATAAGTTTCTTGTATAAGGAGGTGGTATAAGTTTCTTGTATGAGGAGGTGGTATAAGTTTCTTGTATAAGGAGGTGGTATAAGTTTCTTGTATAAGGAGGTGGTATAAGTTTCTTGTATGAGGAGGTGGTATAAGTTTCTTGTATAAGGAGGTGGTATAAGTTTCTTGTATGAGGAGGTGGTATAAGTTTCTTGTATAAGGAGGTGGTATAAGTTTCTTGTATAAGGAGGTGGTATAAGTTTCTTGTATAAGGAGGTGGTATAAGTTTCTTGTATAAGGAGGTGGTATAAGTTTCTTGTATAAGGAGGTGGTATAAGTTTCTTGTATAAGGAGGTGGTATAAGTTTCTTGTATAAGGAGGTGGTATAAGTTTCTTGTATAAGGAGGTGGTATAAGTTTCTTGTATAAGGAGGTGGTATAAGTTTCTTGTATAAGGAGGTGGTATAAGTTTCTTGTATAAGGAGGTGGTATAAGTTTCTTGTATAAGGAGGTGGTATAAGTTTCTTGTATAAGGAGGTGGTATAAGTTTCTTGTATAAGGAGGTGGTATAAGTTTCTTGTATAAGGAGGTGGTATAAGTTTCTTGTATAAGGAGGTGGTATAAGTTTCTTGTATAAGGAGGTGGTATAAGTTTCTTGTATAAGGAGGTGGTATAAGTTTCTTGTATAAGGAGGTGGTATAAGTTTCTTGTATAAGGAGGTGGTATAAGTTTCTTGTATAAGGAGGTGGTATAAGTTTCTTGTATAAGGAGGTGGTATAAGTTTCTTGTATAAGGAGGTGGTATAAGTTTCTTGTATAAGGAGGTGGTATAAGTTTCTTGTATAAGGAGGTGGTATAAGTTTCTTGTATAAGGAGGTGGTATAAGTTTCTTGTATAAGGAGGTGGTATAAGTTTCTTGTATAAGGAGGTGGTATAAGTTTCTTGTATAAGGAGGTGGTATAAGTTTCTTGTATAAGGAGGTGGTATAAGTTTCTTGTATAAGGAGGTGGTATAAGTTTCTTGTATAAGGAGGTGGTATAAGTTTCTTGTATAAGGAGGTGGTATAAGTTTCTTGTATAAGGAGGTGGTATAAGTTTCTTGTATAAGGAGGTGGTATAAGTTTCTTGTATAAGGAGGTGGTATAAGTTTCTTGTATAAGGAGGTGGTATAAGTTTCTTGTATAAGGAGGTGGTATAAGTTTCTTGTATAAGGAGGTGGTATAAGTTTCTTGTATTGTATAATAAGGAGGTGGTATAAGTTTCTTGTATAGTTTCTTGTATAAGGAGGTGGTATAAGTTTCTTGTATAAGGAGGTGGTATAAGTTTCTTGTATAAGGAGGTGGTATAAGTTTCTTGTATAAGGAGGTGGTATAAGTTTCTTGTATAAGGAAGTTTCTTGAGGTGGTATAAGTTTCTTGTATAAGGAGGTGGTATAAGTTTCTTGTATAAGGAGGTGGTATAAGTTTCTTGTATAAGGAGGTGGTATAAGTTTCTTGTATAAGGAGGTGGTATAAGTTTCTTGTATAAGGAGGTGGTATAGGTTTCTTGTATATAAAGGTGTTATAAGTTTCTTGTTTAAGGAGATGGTGTAAGTTTCTTGTATAAGGAGGTGGTATAAGTTTCTTGTATAAGTATAAGGGTGGTATAAGTTTCTTGTATAAGGAGGTGGTATAAGTTTCTTGTATAAGGAGGTGGTATAAGTTTCTTGTATAAGGAGGTGGTATAAGTTTCTTGTATAAGGTGGTATAAGTTTCTTGTATAAGGAGGTGGTATAAGTTTCTTGTATAGGAGGTGGTATAAGTTTCTTGTATAAGGAGGTGGTATAAGTTTCTTGTATAAGGAGGTGGTATAAGTTTCTTGTATAAGGAGGTGGTATAAGTTTCTTGTATGAGGAGGTGGTATAAGTTTCTTGTATAAGGAGGTGGTATAAGTTTCTTGTATAAGGAGGTGGTATAAGTTTCTTGTATAAGGAGGTGGTATAAGTTTCTTGTATAAGGAGGTGGTATAAGTTTCTTGTATCAGGAGGTGGTATAAGTTTCTTGTATAAGGAGGTGGTATAAGTTTCTTGTATAAGGAGGTGGTATAAGTTTCTTGTATATAAGTTTCTTGGAGGTGGTATAAGTTTCTTGTATAAGGAGGTGGTATAAGTTTCTTGTATGAGGAGGTGGTATAAGTTTCTTGGTAGGAGGTGGTATAAGTTTCTTGTATAAGGAGGTGGTATAAGTTTCTTGTATAAGGAGGTGGTATAAGTTTCTTGTATAAGGAGGTGGTATAAGTTTCTTGTATAAGGAGGTGGTATAAGTTTCTTGTATAAGGAGGTGGTATAAGTTTCTTGTATAAGGAGGTGGTATAAGTTTCTTGTATAAGGAGGTGGTATAAGTTTCTTGTATAAGGAGGTGGTATAAGTTTCTTGTATGAGGAGGTGGTATAAGTTTCTTGTATAAGGAGGTGGTATAAGTTTCTTGTATAAGGAGGTGGTATAAGTTTCTTGTATAAGGAGGTGGTATAAGTTTCTTGTATAAGGAGGTGGTATAAGTTTCTTGTATAAGGAGGTGGTATAAGTTTCTTGTATAAGGAGGTGGTATAAGTTTCTTGTATAAGGAGGTGGTATAAGTTTCTTGTATAAGGAGGTGGTATAAGTTTCTTGTATAAGGAGGTGGTATAAGTTTCTTGTATAAGGAGGTGGTATAAGTTTCTTGTATAAGGAGGTGGTATAAGTTTCTTGTATAAGGGAAGTTTCTTGTGGTATAAGTTTCTTGTATAAGGAGGTGGTATAAGTTTCTTGTATAAGGAGGTGGTATAAGTTTCTTGTATAAGGAGGTGGTATAAGTTTCTTGTATAAAGGAGGTGGTATAAGTTTCTTGTATAAGGAGGTGGTATAAGTTTCTTGTATAAGGAGGTGGTATAAGTTTCTTGTATAAGGAGGTGGTATAAGTTTCTTGTATAAGGAGGTGGTATAAGTTTCTTGTATAAGGAGGTGGTATAAGTTTCTTGTATAAGGAGGTGGTATAAGTTTCTTGTATAAGGAGGTGGTATAAGTTTCTTGTATAAGGGTATAAGGAGGTGGTATAAGTTTCTTGTATAAGGAGGTGGTATAAGTTTCTTGTATAAGGAGGTGGTATAAGTTTCTTGTATAAGGAGGTGGTATACGTTTCTTGTATCAGGAGGTGGTATAAGTTTCTTGTATAAGGAGGTGGTATAGGTTTCTAGTATATAAAGGTGTTATAAGTTTCTTGTTTAAGGAGGTGGTGTAAGTTTCTTGTATAAGGAGGTGGTATAAGTTTCTTGTATAAGGAGGTGGTATAAGTTTCTTGTATAAGGAGGTGGTATAAGTTTCTTGTATAAGGAGGTGGTATAAGTTTCTTGTATAAGGAGGTGGTATAAGTTTCTTGTATAAGGAGGTGGTATAAGTTTCTTGTATAAGGAGGTGGTATAAGTTTCTTGTATAAGGAGGTGGTATAAGTTTCTTGTATAAGGAGGTGGTATAAGTTTCTTGTATAAGGAGGTGGTATAAGTTTCTTGTATAAGGAGGTGGTATAAGTTTCTTGTATGAGGAGGTGGTATAAGTTTCTTGTATAAGGAGGTGGTATAAGTTTATAAGGAGGTGGTATAAGTTTCTTGTATAAGGAGGTGGTATAAGTTTCTTGTATAGGAGGTGGTATAAGTTTCTTGTATAAGGAGGTGGTATAAGTTTCTTGTATAAGGAGGTGGTATAAGTTTCTTGTATAAGGAGGTGGTATAAGTTTCTTGTATAAGGAGGTGGTATAAGTTTCTTGTATGAGGAGGTGGTATAAGTTTCTTGTATATGAGGAGGTGGTATAAGTTTCTTGTATAAGGAGGTGGTATAAGTTTCTTGTATAAGGAGGTGGTATAAGTTTCTTGTATGAGGAGGTGGTATAAGTTTCTTGTATAAGGAGGTGGTATAAGTTTCTTGTATAGGAGGTGGTATAAGTTTCTTGTATAAGGAGGTGGTATAAGTTTCTTGTATAAGGAGGTGGTATAAGTTTCTTGTATAAGGAGGTGGTATAAGTTTCTTGTATAAGGAGGTGGTATAAGTTTCTTGTATGAGGAGGTGGTATAAGTTTCTTGTATAAGGAGGTGGTATAAGTTTCTTGTATAAGGAGGTGGTATAAGTTTCTTGTATAAGGAGGTGGTATAAGTTTCTTGTATAAGGAGGTGGTATAAGTTTCTTGTATAAGGAGGTGGTATAAGTTTCTTGTATAATGAGGAGGTGGTATAAGTTTCTTGTATAAGGAGGTGGTATAAGTTTCTTGTATAAGGAGGTGGTATAAGTTTCTTGTATAAAGAGGTGGTATAAGTTTCTTGTATAAGGAGGTGGTATAAGTTTCTTGTATAAGGAGGTGGTATAAGTTTCTTGTATGAGGAGGTGGTATAAGTTTCTTGTATAAGGAGGTGGTATAAGTTTCTTGTATGAGGAGGTGGTATAAGTTTCTTGTATAAGGAGGTGGTATAAGTTTCTTGTATAGGAAGGAGGTGGTATAAGTTTCTTGTATAAGGAGGAGGTGGTATAAGTTTCTTGTATAAGGAGGTGGTATAAGTTTCTTGTATAAGGAG
The DNA here is from genome assembly GCF_004210375.1 of Tachypleus tridentatus. NCBI lineage: Eukaryota > Metazoa > Arthropoda > Merostomata > Xiphosura > Limulidae > Tachypleus > Tachypleus tridentatus. The sequence continues at coordinate 695,839 of NC_134829.1, read as the reverse complement.
GTGGTATAAGTTTCTTGTATAAGGAGGTGGTATAAGTTTCTTGTATAAGGAGGTGGTATAAGTTTCTTGTATAAGGAGGTGGTATAAGTTTCTTGTATAAGGAGGTGGTATAAGTTTCTTGTATAAGGAGGTGGTATAAGTTTCTTGTATAAGGAGGTGGTATAAGTTTCTTGTATAAGGAGGTGGTATAAGTTTCTTGTATAAGGAGGTGGTATAAGTTTCTTGTATGAGGAGGTGGGAGGTGGTATAAGTTTCTTGTATAAGGAGGTGGTATAAGTTTCTTGTATAAGGAGGTGGTATAAGTTTCTTGTAGGAGGTGGTATAAGGTGTAAGGAGGTGGTATAAGTTTCTTGTATAAGGAGGTGGTATAAGTTTCTTGTATAGGAGGAGGTGGTATAAGTATAAGTTTCTTGTATCAGGAGGAGGTGGTATAAGTTTCTTGTATAAGGAGGTGGTATAAGTTTCTTGTATGAGGAGGTGGTATAAGTTTCTTGTATAAGGAGGTGGTATAAGTTTCTTGTATAAGGAGGTGGTATAAGTTTCTTGTATGAGGAGGAGGTGGTATAAGTTTCTTGTATAAGGAGGTGGTATAAGTTTCTTGTATAAGGAGGTGGTATAAGTTTCTTGTAAGGAGGTGGTATAAGTTTCTTGTATAAGGAGGTGGTATAAGTTTCTTGTATAAGGAGGTGGTATAAGTTTCTTGTATAAGGAGGTGGTATAAGTTTCTTGTATAAGGAGGTGGTATAAGTTTCTTGTATAAGTTTCTTGTATAAGGAGGTGGTATAAGTTTCTTGTATAAGGAGGTGGTATAAGTTTCTTGTATATGGTATAAGGAGGAGGTGGTATAAGTTTCTTGTATAAGGAGGTGGTATAAGTTTCTTGTATAAGGAGGTGGAGGTATAAGGGTGGTATAAGTTTCTTGTATAAGGAGGTGGTATAAAGGAGGTGGTATAAGTTTCTTGTATAAGGAGGTGGTATAAGTTTCTTGTATATAAGGAGGTGGTATAAGTTTCTTGTATAAGGAGGTGGTATAAGTTTCTTGTATAAGGAGGTGGTATAAGGGAGGTGGTATAAGTTTCTTGTATGAGGAGGTGGTATAAGTTTCTTGTATAAGGAGGTGGTATAAGTTTCTTGTATAAGGAGGTGGTATAAGTTTCTTGTATAAGGAGGTGGTATAAGTTTCTTGTATAAGGAGGTGGTATAAGTTTCTTGTATAAGGAGGTGGTATAAGTTTCTTGTATAAGGAGGTGGTATAAGTTTCTTGTATAAGGAGGTGGTATAAGTTTCTTGTATGAGGAGGTGGTATAAGTTTCTTGTATAAGGAGGTGGTATAAGTTTCTTGTATAAGGAGGTGGTATAAGTTTCTTGTATAAGGAGGTGGTATAAGTTTCTTGTATAAGGAGGTGGTATAAGTTTCTTGTATAAGGAGGTGGTATAAGTTTCTTGTATAAGGAGGTGGTATAAGTTTCTTGTATAAGGAGGTGGTATAAGTTTCTTGTATAGGAGGTGGTATAAGTTTCTTGTATAAGGAGGTGGTATAAGTTTCTTGTATAAGGAGGTGGTATAAGTTTCTTGTATAAGGAGGTGGTATAAGTTTCTTGTATAAGGAGGTGGTATAAGTTTCTTGTATAAGGAGGTGGTATAAGTTTCTTGTATATAAGTTTCTTGAGGTGGTATAAGTTTCTTGTATAAGGAGGTGGTATAAGTTTCTTGTATAATGAGGTGGTATAAGTTTCTTGTATAAGGAGGTGGTATAAGTTTCTTGTATAAGGAGGTGGTATAAGTTTCTTGTATAAAAAGGTGGTATAAGTTTCTTGTATAAGGAGGTGGTATAAGTTTCTTGTAGTTTCTTGAGGAGGTGGTATAAGTTTCTTGTATAAGGAGGTGGTATAAGTTTCTTGTATGAGGAGGTGGTATAAGTTTCTTGTATAAGGAGGTGGTATAAGTTTCTTGTATGAGGAGGTGGTATAAGTTTCTTGTATAAGGAGGTGGTATAAGTTTCTTGTATGAGGAGGTGGTATAAGTTTCTTGTATAAGGAGGTGGTATAAGTTTCTTGTATAGGTGGAGGAGGTGGTATAAGTTTCTTGTATAAGGAGGTGGTATAAGTTTCTTGTATAAGGAGGTGGTATAAGTTTCTTGTATAAGGAGGTGGTATAAGTTTCTTGTATATGAGGTGGTATAAGTTTCTTAAGGAGGTGGTATAAGTTTCTTGTATAAGGAGGTGGTATAAGTTTCTTGTATAAGGAGGTGGTATAAGTTTCTTGTATAAGGAGGTGGTATAAGTTTCTTGTATAAGGAGGTGGTATAAGTTTCTTGTATAAGGAGGTGGTATAAGTTTCTTGTATGGTATAAGGAGGTGGTATAAGTTTCTTGTATAAGGAGGTGGTATAAGTTTCTTGTATAAGGAGGTGGTATAAGTTTCTTGTATAGGTGGTAAGGAGGTGGTTGTTTCTTGTATAAGGAGGTGGTATAAGTTTCTTGTATAAGGAGGTGGTATAAGTTTCTTGTATGAGGAGGTGGTATAAGTTTCTTGTATAAGGAGGTGGTATAAGTTTCTTGTATAAGGAGGTGGTATAAGTTTCTTGTATGAGGAGGTGGTATAAGTTTCTTGTATGGTATAAGGAGGTGGTATAAGTTTCTTGTATAAGGAGGTGGTATAAGTTTCTTGTATAAGGAGGTGGTATAAGTTTCTTGTATAAGGAGGTGGTATAAGTTTCTTGTATAAGGAGGTGGTATAAGTTTCTTGTATAAGGAGGTGGTATAAGTTTCTTGTATAAGGAGGTGGTATAAGTTTCTTGTATAAGGAGGTGGTATAAGTTTCTTGTATAAGGAGGTGGTATAAGTTTCTTGTATAAGGAGGTGGTATAAGTTTCTTGTATAAGGAGGTGGTATAAGTTTCTTGTATAAGGAGGTGGTATAAGTTTCTTGTATAAGGAGGTGGTATAAGTTTCTTGTATAAGGAGGAGGTGGTATAAGTTTCTTGTATAAGGAGGTGGTATAAGTTTCTTGTATGAGGAGGTGGTATAAGTTTCTTGTATAAGGAGGTGGTATAAGTTTCTTGTATGAGGAGGTGGTATAAGTTTCTTGTATAAGGAGGTGGTATAAGTTTCTTGTATAAGGAGGTGGTATAAGTTTCTTGTATCAGGAGGTGGTATAAGTTTCTGGAGGTGGTATAAGTTTCTTGTATAAGGAGGTGGTATAAGTTTCTTGTATAAGGAGGTGGTATAGGTTTCTTGTATAAGGAGGTGGTATAAGTTTCTTGTATAAGGAGGTGGTATAAGTTTCTTGTATAAGGAGGTGGTATAAGTTTCTTGTATAAGGAGGTGGTATAAGTTTCTTGTATGAGGAGGTGGTATAAGTTTCTTGTATGAGGAGGTGGTATAAGTTTCTTGTGGTATAAGTTTCTTGTATAAGGAGGTGGTATAAGTTTCTTGTATAAGGAGGTGGTATAAGTTTCTTGTATAAGGAGGTGGTATAAGTTTCTTGTATAAGGAGGTGGTATAAGTTTCTTGTATAAGGAGGTGGTATAAGTTTCTTGTATAAGGAGGTGGTATAAGTTTCTTGTATAAGGAGGTGGTATAAGTTTCTTGTATAAGGAGGTGGTATAAGTTTCTTGTATAAGGAGGTGGTATAAGTTTCTTGTATAAGGAGGTGGTATAAGTTTCTTGTATAAGGAGGGTATGTATGGGAGGTGGTATAAGTTTCTTGTATAAGGAGGTGGTATAAGTTTCTTGTATAAGGAGGTGGTATAAGTTTCTTGTATAAGGAGGTGGTATAAGTTTCTTGTATAAGGTGGTATAAGTTTCTTGTATAAGGAGGTGGTATAAGTTTCTTGTATAAGGAGGTGGTATAAGTTTCTTGTATAAGGAGGTGGTATAAGTTTCTTGGAGGTGGTATAAGTTTCTTGTATAAGGAGGTGGTATAAGTTTCTTGTATAAGGAGGTGGTATAAGTTTCTTGTATAAGGAGGTGGTATAAGTTTCTTGTATAAGGAGGTGGTATAAGTTTCTTGTATAAGGAGGTGGTATAAGTTTCTTGTATGAGGAGGTGGTATAAGTTTCTTGTATAAGGAGGTGGTATAAGGTGGTATAAGTTTCTTGTATAAGGAGGTGGTATAAGTTTCTTGTATAAGGAGGTGGTATAAGTTTCTTGTATAAGGAGGTGGTATAAGTTTCTTGTATAAGGAGGTGGTATAAGTTTCTTGTATAAGGAGGTGGTATAAGTTTCTTGTATAAGGAGGTGGTATAAGTTTCTTGTATAAGGAGGTGGTATAAGTTTCTTGTATAAGGAGGTGGTATAAGTTTCTTGTATAAGGAGGTGGTATAAGTTTCTTGTATAAGGAGGTGGTATAAGTTTCTTGTATAAGGAGGTGGTATAAGTTTCTTGTATGAGGAGGTGGTATAAGTTTCTTGTATAAGGAGGTGGTATAAGTTTCTTGTATAAGGAGGTGTTATAAGTTTCTTGTATAAGGAGGTGGTATAAGTTTCTTGTATAAGTTTCTTGTAGGAGGTGGTATAAGTTTCTTGTATAGGAGGTGGTATAAGTTTCTTGTATAAGGAGGTGGTATAAGTTTCTTGTATAAGGAGGTGGTATAAGTTTCTTGTATAAGGAGGTGGTATAAGTTTCTTGTATAAGGAGGTGGTATAAGTTTCTTGTATAAGGAGGTGGTATAAGTTTCTTGTATGAGGAGGTGGTATAAGTTTCTTGTATGAGGAGGTGGTATAAGTTTCTTGTATAAGGAGGTGGTATAAGTTTCTTGGAGGTGGTATAAGTTTCTTGTATAAGGAGGTGGTATAAGTTTCTTGTATAAGGAGGTGGTATAAGTTTCTTGTATAAGGAGGTGGTATAAGTTTCTTGTATAAGGAGGTGGTATAAGTTTCTTGTATAAGGAGGTGGTATAAGTTTCTTGTATGAGGAGGTGGTATAGGTTTCTAGTATATAAAGGTGTTATAAGTTTCTTGTTTAAAGAGATGGTGTAAGTTTCTTGTATAAGAGGAGGAGGTGGTATAAGTTTCTTGTATAAGGAGGTGGTATAAGTTTCTTGTATGAGGAGGTGGTATAAGTTTCTTGTATAAGGAGGTGGTATAAGTTTCTTGTATAAGGAGGTGGTATAAGGAGGTGGTATAAGTTTCTTGTATAAGGAGGTGGTATAAGTTTCTTGTATGAGGAGGTGGTATAAGTTTCTTGTATAAGGAGGTGGTATAAGTTTCTTGTATAAGGAGGTGGTATAAGTTTCTTGTATAAGGAGGTGGTATAAGTTTCTTGTATAAGGAGGTGGTATAAGTTTCTTGTATAAGGAGGTGGTATAAGTTTCTTGTATAAGGAGGTGGAGGAGGTGGTATAAGTTTCTTGTATAAGGAGGTGGTATAAGTTTCTTGTATAAGGAGGTGGTATAAGTTTCTTGTATAAGGAGGTGGTATAAGTTTCTTTGTAAGGAGGAGGTGGTATAAGTTTCTTGTATAAGGAGGTGGTATAAGTTTCTTGTATAAGGAGGTGGTATAAGTTTCTTGTATAAGGAGGTGGTATAAGTTTCTTGTATAAGGAGGTGGTATAAGTTTCTTGTATAAGGAGGTGGTATAAGTTTCTTGTATAAGGAGGTGGTATAAGTTTCTTGTATAAGGAGGTGGTATAAGTTTCTTGTATAAGGAGGTGGTATAAGTTTCTTGTATAAGGAGGTGGTATAAGTTTCTTGTATAAGGAGGTGGTATAAGTTTCTTGTATGAGGAGGTGGTATAAGTTTCTTGTATAAGGAGGTGGTATAAGTTTCTTGTATAAGGAGGTGGTATAAGTTTCTTGTATAAGGAGGTGGTATAAGTTTCTTGTATAAGGAGGTGGTATAAGTTTCTTGTATAAGGAGGTGGTATAAGTTTCTTGTATAAGGAGGTGGTATAAGTTTCTTGTATAAGGAGGTGGTATAAGTTTCTTGTATAAGGAGGTGGTATAAGTTTCTTGTATAAGGAGGTGGTATAAGTTTCTTGTATAAGGAGGTGGTATAAGTTTCTTGTATAAGGAGGTGGTATAAGTTTCTTGTATAAGGAGGTGGTATAAGTTTCTTGTATAAGGAGGTGGGTGGTATAAGTTTCTTGTATAAGGAGGTGGTATAAGTTTCTTGTATAAGGAGGTGGTATAAGTTTCTTGTATAAGGAGGTGGTATAAGTTTCTTGTATAAGGAGGTGGTATAAGTTTCTTGTATAAGGAGGTGGTATAAGTTTCTTGTATAAAGAGGTGGTATAAGTTTCTTGTATAAGGAGGTGGTATAAGTTTCTTGTATAAGGAGGTGGTATAAGTTTCTTGTATGAGGAGGTGGTATAAGTTTCTTGTATAAGGAGGTGGTATAAGTTTCTTGTATAAGGAGGTGGTATAAGTTTCTTGTATAAGGAGGTGGTATAAGTTTCTTGTATAAGGAGGTGGTATAAGTTTCTTGTATAAGGAGGTGGTATAAGTTTCTTGTATAAGGAGGTGGTATAAGTTTCTTGTATAAGAGGAGGTGGTATAAGTTTCTTGTATAAGGAGGAGGTGGTATAAGTTTCTTGTATGAGGAGGTGGTATAAGTTTCTTGTATAAGGAGGTGGTATAAGTTTCTTGTATGAGGAGGTGGTATAAGTTTCTTGTATAAGGAGGTGGTATAAGTTTCTTGTATAAGGAGGTGGTATAAGTTTCTTGTATAAGGAGGTGGTATAAGTTTCTTGTATAAGGAGGTGGTATAAGTTTCTTGTATATATAAAGGAGGTGGTATAAGTTTCTTGTATAAGGAGGTGGTATAAGGAGGTGGTATAAGTTTCTTGTATAAGGAGGTGGTATAAGTTTTTCTTGTATAAGGAGGTGGTATAAGTTTCTTGTATAAGGAGGTGGTATAAGTTTCTTGTATAAGGAGGTGGTATAAGTTTCTTGTATGGAGGAGGTGGTATAAGTTTCTTGTATAAGGAGGTGGTATAAGTTTCTTGTATAAGGAGGTGGTATAAGTTTCTTGTATAAGGAGGTGGTATAAGTTTCTTGTATAAGGAGGTGGTATAAGGTATAAGGAGGTGGTATAAGTTTCTTGTATAAGGAGGTGGTATAAGGAGGTGGTATAAGTTTCTTGTATGAGGAGGTGGTATAAGTTTCTTGTATAAGGAGGTGGTATAAGTTTCTAAGGAGGTGTATAAGTTTCTTGTATGAGGAGGTGGTATAAGTTTCTTGAGGTGGTATAAGTTTCTTGTATAAGGAGGTGGTATAAGTTTCTTGTATAAGGAGGTGGTATAAGTTTCTTGTATAAGGAGGTGGTATAAGTTTCTTGTATAAGGAGGTGGTATAAGTTTCTTGTATAAGGAGGTGGTATAAGTTTCTTGTATAAGGAGGTGGTATAAGTTTCTTGTATAAGGAGGTGGTATAAGTTTCTTGTATAAGGAGGTGGTATAAGTTTCTTGTATAAGGAGGTGGTATAAGTTTCTTGTATGAGGAGGTGGTATAAGTTTCTTGTATAAGGAGGTGGTATAAGTTTCTTGTATGAGGAGGTGGTATAAGTTTCTTGTATAAGGAGGTGGTATAAGTTTCTTGTATAAGGAGGTGGTATAAGTTTCTTGTATAAGGAGGTGGTATAAGTTTCTTGTATAGGAGGTGGTATAAGGTGGTATAAGTTTCTTGTAGGTGGTATAAGTTTCTTGAGGAGGTGGTATAAGTTTCTTGTATAAGGAGGTGGTATAAGTTTCTTGTATGAGGAGGTGGTATAAGTTTCTTGTATGAGGAGGTGGTATAAGTTTCTTGTATAAGGAGGTGGTATAAGTTTCTTGTATAAGGAGGTGGTATAAGTTTCTTGTATAAGGAGGTGGTATAAGTTTCTTGTATAAGGAGGTGGTATAAGTTTCTTGTATAAGGAGGTGGTATAAGTTTCTTGTATAAGGAGGTGGTATAAGTTTCTTGTCAGGAGGTGGTATAAGGAGGTGGTATAAGTTTCTTGTATAAGGAGGTGGTATAAGTTTCTTGTATAAGGAGGTGGTATAAGTTTCTTGTATAAGGAGGTGGTATAAGTTTCTTGTATAAAGGAGGTGGTATAAGTTTCTTGTATAAGGAGGTGGTATAAGTTTCTTGTATGAGGAGGTGGTATAAGTTTCTTGTATAAGGAGGTGGTATAAGTTTCTTGTATAAGGAGGTGGTATAAGTTTCTTGTATAAGGAGGTGGTATAAGTTTCTTGTATAAGGAGGTGGTATAAGTTTCTTGTATAAGGAGGTGGTATAAGTTTCTTGTATAAGGAGGTGGTATAAGTTTCTTGTATAAGGAGGTGGTATAAGTTTCTTGTATAAGGAGGTGGTATAAGTTTCTTGTATGAGGAGGTGGTATAAGTTTCTTGTATAAGGAGGTGGTATAAGTTTCTTGTATGAGGAGGTGGTATAAGTTTCTTGTATAAGGAGGTGGTATAAGTTTCTTGTATAAGGAGGTTGTATAAGTTTCTTGTATAAGGAGGTGGTATAAGTTTCTTGTATAAGGAGGTGGTATAAGTTTCTTGTATAAGGAGGTGGTATAAGTTTCTTGTATAAGGAGGTGGTATAAGTTTCTTGTATAAGGAGGTGGTATAAGTTTCTTGTATAAGGAGGTGGTATAAGTTTCTTGTATAAGGAGGTGGTATAAGTTTCTTGTATAAGGAGGTGGTATAAGTTTCTTGTATAAGGAGGTGGTATAAGTTTCTTGTATAAGGAGGTGGTATAAGTTTCTTGTATAAGGAGGTGGTATAAGTTTCTTGTATAAGGAGGTGGTATAAGTTTCTTGTATAAGGAGGTGGTATAAGTTTCTTGTTGTATGAGGAGGTGGTATAAGTTTCTTGTATAAGGAGGTGGTATAAGTTTCTTGTATAAGGAGGTGGTATAAGTTTCTTGTATAAGGAGGTGGTATAAGTTTCTTGTATAAGGAGGTGGTATAAGTTTCTTGTATATATAAGTTTCTTGTATAAGGAGGTGGTATAAGTTTCTTGTATAAGGAGGTGGTATAAGTTTCTTGTATAAGGAGGTGGTATAAGTTTCTTGTATAAGGAGGTGGTATAAGTTTCTTGTATAAGGAGAGGTGGTATAAGTTTCTTGTATAAGGAGGTGGTATAAGTTTCTTGTGTGGTATAAGTTTCTTGTATGAGGAGGTGGTATAAGTTTCTTGTATAAGGAGGTGGTATAAGTTTCTTGTATAAGGAGGTGGTATAAGTTTCTTGTATAGGAGGTGGAGGTGGTATAAGTTTCTTGTATAAGGAGGTGGTATAAGTTTCTTGTATGAGGAGGTGGTATAAGTTTCTTGTATAAGGAGGTGGTATAAGTTTCTTGTATAAGGAGGTGGTATAAGTTTCTTGTATAAGGAGGTGGTATAAGTTTCTTGTATAAGGAGGTGGTATAAGTTTCTTGTATAAGGAGGTGGTATAAGTTTCTTGTATAAGGAGGTGGTATAAGTTTCTTGTATGAGGAGGTGGTATAAGTTTCTTGTATAAGGAGGTGGTATAAGTTTCTTGTATAAGGAGGTGGTATAAGTTTCTTGTATAAGGAGGTGGTATAAGTTTCTTGTATAAGGAGGTGGTATAAGTTTCTTGTATAAGGAGGTGGTATAAGTTTCTTGTATAAGGAGGTGGTATAAGTTTCTTGTATAAGGAGGTGGTATAAGTTTCTTGTATAAGGAGGTGGTATAAGTTTCTTGTATAAGGAGGTGGTATAAGTTTCTTGTATAGGAGGTGGTATAAGTTTCTTGTATAAGGAGGTGGTATAAGTTTCTTGTATAAGGAGGTGGTATAAGTTTCTTGTATAAGGAGGTGGTATAAGTTTCTTGTATAAGGAGGTGGTATAAGTTTCTTGTATAAGGAGGTGGTATAAGTTTCTTGTATAAGGAGGTGGTATAAGTTTCTTGTATAAGGAGGTGGTATAAGTTTCTTGTATAAGGAGGTGGTATAAGTTTCTTGTATAAGGAGGTGGTATAAGTTTCTTTGTAAGGAGGTGGTATAAGTTTCTTGTATAAAGGAGGTGGTATAAGTTTCTTGTATAAGGAGGTGGTATAAGTTTCTTGTATAAGGAGGTGGTATAAGTTTCTTGTATAGGAGGTGGTATAAGTTTCTTGTATAAGGAGGTGGTATAAGTTTCTTGTATAAGGAGGTGGTATAAGTTTCTTGTATAAGGAGGTGGTATAAGTTTCTTGTATGAGGAGGTGGTATAAGTTTCTTGTATAAGGAGGTGGTATAAGTTTCTTGTATAAGGAGGTGGTATAAGTTTCTTGTATAAGGAGGTGGTATAAGTTTCTTGTATAAGGAGGTGGTATAAGGTATAAGTTTCTTGTATAATAAGGAGGTGGTATAAGTTTCTTGTATAAGGAGGTGGTATAAGTTTCTTGTATATAAGGAGGTGGTATAAGTTTCTTGTATAGGAGGTGGTATAAGTTTGTATTGTATGTATAAAAGGAGGTGGTATAAGTTTCTTGTATAAGGAGGTGGTATAAGTTTCTTGTATAAGGAGGTGGTATAAGTTTCTTGTAAGGAGGTGGTATAAGTTTCTTGTATGAGGAGGTGGTATAAGTTTCTTGTATGAGGAGGTGGTATAAGTTTCTTGTATAAGGAGGTGGTATAAGTTTCTTGTATAAGGAGGTGGTATAAGTTTCTTGTATAAGGAGGTGGTATAAGTTTCTTGTATAAGGAGGTGGTATAAGTTTCTTGTATAAGGAGGTGGTATAAGTTTCTTGTATAAGGAGGTGGTATAAGTTTCTTGTAAGGAGGTGGTATAAGTTTCTTGTATAAGGAGGTGGTATAAGTTTCTTGTATAGTTTCTTGTATAAGGAGGTGGTATAAGTTTCTTGTAGGAGGTGGTATAAGTTTCTTGTATAAGGAGGTGGAGGTGGTATAAGTTTCTTGTATAAGGAGGTGGTATAAGTTTCTTGTATGAGGAGGTGGTATAAGTTTCTTGTATAAGGAGGTGGTATAAGTTTCTTGTATAAGGAGGTGGTATAAGTTTCTTGTATAAGGAGGTGGTATAAGTTTCTTGTATAAGGAGGTGGTATAAGTTTCTTGTATAAGGAGGTGGTATAAGTTTCTTGTATAAGGAGGTGGTATAAGTTTCTTGTATCAGGAGGTGGTATAAGTTTCTTGTATAAGGAGGTGGTATAAGTTTCTTGTATCAGGAGGTGGTATAAGTTTTTTTGTATCAGGAGGTGGTATAAGTTTCTTGTATAAGGAGGTGGTATAAGTTTCTTGTATGAAGGAGGTGGTATAAGTTTCTTGTATAAGGAGGTGGTATAAGTTTCTTGTATAAGGAGGTGGTATAAGTTTCTTGTATGAGGAGGTGGTATAAGTTTCTTGTATAAGGAGGTGGTATAAGTTTCTTGTATAAGGAGGTGGTATAAGTTTCTTGTATGAGGAGGTGGTATAAGTTTCTTGTATAAGGAGGTGGTATAAGTTTCTTGTATGAGGAGGTGGTATAAGTTTCTTGTATAAGGAGGTGGTATAAGTTTCTTGTATAAGGAGGTGGTATAGGTTTCTAGTATATAAAGGTGTTATAAGTTTCTTGTTTAAGGAGATGGTGTAAGTTTCTTGTATAAGGAGGTGGTATAAGTTTCTTGTATCAGGAGGTGGTATAAGTTTCTTGTATAAGGAGGTGGTATAAGTTTCTTGTATAAGGAGGTGGTATAAGTTTCTTGTATAAGGAGGTGGTATAAGTTTCTTGTATGAGGAGGTGGTATAAGTTTCTTGTATAAGGAGGTGGTATAAGTTTCTTGTATGAGGAGGTGGTATAAGTTTCTTGTATGAGGAGGTGGTATAAGTTTCTTGTATAAGGAGGTGGTATAAGTTTCTTGTATAAGGAGGTGGTATAAGTTTCTTGTATAAGGAGGTGGTATAAGTTTCTTGTATAAGGAGGTGGTATAAGTTTCTTGTATAAGGAGGTGGTATAAGTTTCTTGTATAAGGAGGTGGTATAAGTTTCTTGTATGAGGAGGTGGTATAAGTTTCTTGTATAAGGAGGTGGTATAAGTTTCTTGTATAAGGAGGTGGTATAAGTTTCTTGTATAAGGAGGTGGTACAAGTTTCTTTTAAAATAGGTGGTATAAGTTTCTTGTATAATGAGGTGGTATAAGTTTCTTGTATAAGGAGGTGGTATAAGTTTCTTGTATAAGGAAGTGGTATAAGTTTCTTGTATAAGGAGGTGGTATAAGTTTCTTGTATATGGAGGTGGTATAAGTTTCTTGTATAAGGAGGTGGTATAAGTTTCTTGTATAAGGAGGTGGTATAAGTTTCTTGTATAAGGAGGTGGTATAAGTTTCTTGTATAAGGAGGTGGTATAAGTTTCTTGTATATCGAGGTGGTATAAGTTTCTTGTATAAGGAGGTGGTATAAGTTTCTTGTATAAGGAAGTGGTATAAGTTTCTTGTATATGGAGGTGGTATAAGTTTCTTGTAAAGGAGGTGGTATAAGTTTCTTGTATAAGGAGGTGGTATAAGTTTCTTGTATAAGGAGGTGGTATAAGTTTCTTGTTTGTATAAGTTTCTTGTAAGGAGGTGGTATAAGTTTCTTGTATAAGGAGGTGGTATAAGTTTCTTGTATAAGGAGGTGGTATAAGTTTTTTGTATCAGGAGGTGGTATAAGTTTCTTGTATAAGGAGGTGGTATAAGTTTCTTGTATAAGGAGGTGGTATAAGTTTCTTGTATAAGGAGGTGGTATAAGTTTCTTGTATGAAGAGGTGGTATAAGTTTCTTGTACAAGGAGGTGGTACAAGTTTCTTTTCAAATAAGTGGTATAAGTTTCTTGTAAAAGGAGGTGGTATAAGTTTCTTGTATAAAAAGGTGGTATAAGTTTCTTGTATAAAAAGGTGGTATAAGTTTCTTGTATATGGAGGTGGTATAAGTTTCTTGTATGAGGAAGTGGTATAAATTTCTTGCATATGGAAATGGTATAAGTTTTTTGTATGAAAAAGTGGTATAAGTTTCTTGTATAAGGAAGTGGTATAATTTTTTGTATGAGGAGGTGGTACAAGTTTCTTTTATGAGGAGGTGGTATAAGTTTCTTGTTCAAGGAGGTGGTATAAGTTTCTTGTATGAGGAGGTGGTATAAGTTTCTTGTATAAGGAGGTGGTATAAGTTTCTTGTATAAGGAGGTGGTATAAGTTTCTTGTATAAGGAGGTGGTATAAGTTTCTTGTATAAGGAGGTGGTATAAGTGGTATAAATTTCTTGTATAAGGAGGTGGTATCAGTTTCTAGTATAAGGAGATGGTATAAGTTTCTTGTATAAGGAAGTGGTATAAATTTCTTGTATAAGGAGGTGGTATAAGTTTCTTGTATAAGGAGGTGGTATAAGTTTCTTGTATAAGGAGGTGGTATCAGTTTCTTGTTTTCAAATAACAAAATCAATAGAATGACCGGATGATTGAAACTAATAAAGAAACATTATTTATTATTTAATTAAAACTGAAACATGTAATAAAATAGTACTTAGCATTTAGAAAACCATCACAACTTTCTTTACGTACAATGCAGCATTATTCCTCAATACAATGTGCACTATTTATGGCTTGTTTTATTTCAAAATTTAAAATTTGTTCGTGTTTTTTTCTTCCATTAAACTATATTATTAAACCTTTAAAAGGCTTTGCGAAGTATGAATCTGATATTAAAACCCTGGTATCGTTTGTTTCAATGTTTTCTCTTTACGAGACTATAAGAAAACATTTCCGGAACTCTGCGCATTATTTGTTTGTTAAAATCCCCCTGGTGTTCGAAATTAGACCTCGTGCGGTAAGCTTTTCCATAAAATTTTGTATATCAAAAGTTTATTTCTAGGATCCGTAAAAAACAAGATTCAAACATAAAACAAGAAGTATGTTAATTTAACATTTAAATATCACATGAAGTCTGAGAAATCTTACCTCAGAAGATATTGGGTGAAGGTTGAAAAATTCATTCAAGCAGTTTTTGGGAGAAAGTTTCGGAAACTTTTGAGTGAAACTTATGAAAAACTAGTTTCTCGAAATATCTGGTAAAATTTTGTGAATATTCATTTAAGACGTTTGAGTACAAATGTGGGATACCTGATCGGGGAGTATTGGGTAAACGTTTAGGAAAATCCATTCTTCAAGTTTTGGGTAAAGGTTTGGGAAACACACTATAGAAGTTTTGGGTAACGGTTTGGGAGACACACTATAGAAGTTATGGGTAAAGGTTTGGGAGACACATACTACAAGTTTTGGGTAACGGTTTGGGAGATACACACCAGAAGTTTTGGGTACAGGTTTGAGTAACACACAATAGAAGTTTTGGGTAACGGTTTGGGAGAAACACTATAGAAGTTTTGGGTACAAATTTAAGAGACTTACTATGGAAGTTTTGGGCAAAATTTTGGGAGACAAACGCTAGAAGTTTGGGTAAAGGATTGGGAGACACACTCTAGAATTTTTAGGTAAAGGATTGGGAGATACACTATAGAAGTTTTGGGTAAAAGTTGAGAGACACATTCTACAAGTTTTGAGTAAAGGTTTGGGAGACACATTCTACAAGTTTTGGGTAAAGGTTTGAGAAACACACGATAAAACTTTTGGGTAACGGTTTGGGAGATACACACTAGAACTTTTGGGTAAAGGTTTGAGAGACACACTATAGAAGTTTTGGGTAAAGAATTGGGAGACACATTATAGAAGTTTTGGCTAAAGGTTTGGTAGACACATTCTACAAGTCTTGGGTAACGGTTTGGGAGATACACACTAGATGTTTTGGGTATAGGTTTGAGAGAGAAATTCTACAAGTTTTGGGTAAAAGTTTAAGAGACACACTCTAGAATTTTTGGTAAAGGTTTGGGAGATACACACAAAAAAATTTGGGTAAAGATTTTGGAGACACATTCTACAAGTTTTGGGTAAATGTTTGGGAAACACACTATAAAAGTTTTGGGTAAAGGTTTGAGAGACACACTATAGAAATTTTGGGTAAAGGTTTGGAAAACATATTCTACAAGTTTTGGGTAAAGGTTTGAGATACACACTCTTGAAGTTTTGGGTAAAGGTTTGGGAGATACACACTATAAGTTTTGGGTAAAGGTTTAAAAGATTCACTATGGAAGTTTTGGTTGAAGGTTTGGGAGATGAGATACCCAACAGAAATTTTAGGTAAAGGTTTGAGAAATACACACAAGAAATTTTTGGTAGAGGTTTGGGAGACACACTATATAAGTTTTGGGTAAAGGTTTGGGAGACACATTCTACAAATTTTGGGTATCGGTTTGGGTTTCTTGTATAAGGAGGTGGTATAAGTTTCTTTTATAAGGAGGTGGTATAAGTTTCTTGTATAAGGAGGTGGTATAAGTTTCTTGTATGAGGAGGTGGTATAAGTTTCTTGTATAAGGAGGTGGTATAAGTTTCTTGTATAAGGAGGTGGTATAAGTTTCTTGTATAAGGAAGTGGTATAAGTTTCTTGCATAAGGAAGTGGTATAAGTTTCTTGTATAAGGAAGTGGTATAAGTTTCTTGTATGAGGAGGTGGTATAAGTTTCTTGTATAAGGAAGTGGTATAAGTTTCTTGCATAAGGAAGTGGTATAAGTTTCTTGTATAAGGAGGTGGTATAGGTTTCTAGTATAAGGAGGTGGTATAAGTTTCTTTTAAAGGAAGTGGTATAAGTTTCTTCTATGAGGAGGTGGTATAAGTTTCTTGTATGAGGAGGTGGTATAAGTTTCTTGTATAAGGAGGTGGTATAAGTTTCTTGTATAAGGAGGTGGTATAAGTTTCTTGTATAAGGAGGTGGTATAAGTTTCTTTTAAAGGAAGTGGTATAAGTTTCTTTTAAAGGAAGTGGTATAAGTTTCTTGTATAAGGAGGTGGTATAAGTTTCTTGTATGAGGAGGTGGTATAAGTTTCTTTTAAAGGAGGTGGTATAAGTTTCTTGTATAAGGAGGTGGTATAAGTTTTTTGCACAGGGTTTTCGGAAAGTCACTGTGCACTTATATATTTATTAACAGACATGTTTCAATATAGAATACAGGAGGTAAATATGAATGACAATTATAAACAATGTTGAAAGTGAACCCCGTTGGTATCAATACAGGTCTGGATCCTTCTTATTTTGTTTGTAAACACCGCTATCAGTTGCTGGCTTGAAATAGACTGAATAGACATATGATTACAAAACTGGAGAGTAACTTTCCTAACATCATGTATAAGAAGGAGGTACATGTTTGTAGATAACTTTTTTTTTTTAATGAAACATAATTATTGGAAACTTTTAAAATGAATTCTCCCAATCCTTTATCCAAAACTTTTAGAGTGTGTCTCCCAAACCTTTACCCAAAACTTATATAGTGTGTCTCCCAAACCTTTAAACTTCTGTAGTGTGTCTCCTATACCTTTACCCAAAACTTATATAGTGTGTCTCCCAAACCTTTACCCAAAACTTCAATAGTGTGTCTCCCAAACCTTTACCCAAAACTTCAATAGTGTGTCTCCCAAACCTTTACCCAAAACTTGAAGAATGGAGTTTCTTAAACTTTTACCAAAAACACCCCGATCAGGTATCCCACATTTGTACTCAAACGTCTTAAATGAATATTCACAAAATTTTACCAGATATTTCGAGAAACTAGTTTTTCATAAGTTTCACTCAAAAGTTTCCGAAACTTTCTCCCAAAAACTACTTGAATGAATTTTTCAACCTTCACCCAATATCTTCTGAGGTAAGATTTCTCAGACTTCATGTGATATTTAAATGTTAAATTAACATACTTCTTGTTTTATGTTTGAATATTGTTTTTTACGGATTATAGAAATAAACTTTTGATATACAAAATTTTATGGAAATGCTTACCGCACGAGGTCTAATTTAGAACACCAGGGGGATTTTAACAAACAAATAATGCGCAGAGTTCCGGAAATGTTTTCTTATAGTCTAGTAAAGAGAAAACATTGAAAAAAACGACACCAGGGTTTTAATATCAGATTCATACTTCGCAAAGCCTTTTAAAGGTTTAATAATATAGTTTAATGGAAGAAAAAAACACGAACAAAGAATTATTTACGAACAAATTTTAAATTTTGAAATAAAACAAGCCATAAATAGTGCACATTGTATTGAGGAACAATGCTGCATTGTACGTAAAGAAAGTTGTGATGGTTTTCCAAATGCTAAGTACTATTTTATTACATGTTTCAGTTTTAATTAAATAATAAATAATGTTTCTTTATTAGGTTCAATCATCCGGTCATTCTATTAATTTTGTTATTTGAAAACAAGAAAATTTTTTTCAGATGACAAAAACTTTCCGATGCTGTATTTATAGTTTTCTTCGTTTAGAATATTGTCGAATAGACTTTCCTGAGGGAAAATGGAAACAGACAAAAACCTTTCCTTGTGGAATATTCATTTGTTGATGGCGAGAAACACACTTGAAGCAAAAATGCTTATAAACCAGAGTGCAACGTATCAATCTTCCTGGGTCATCTTTTGACATATTCTTTTGCTCTCAAAATTATTTTATACCCAGCACGGGCTGAGTGATTCTTGCAGAAAAACACGTTGTTTACCAAATTGTTAATTATGTCTGAGAAAGAGACACAGTAAGTAACCAACAGGAGTTATAGGAGACTGTAGGAGACATCCGGTCACTCACTGTATTAGTAGGTCATGAATACAGTAGATATAAGTTAAATCTCAAGCTATTGACAGTTGTCTGTCGTAAACATATAATATTTATTAAAATTCATTCGAAGTACAGAAATTTGGATTTGTTCTTCGTATTCACGTTTAAAAACAACCCAGAATGCATACGTTAGAATTTGATTTATTTTGGACCAAAATAAATTTAAATTCGAGCTGATATTTAACAAACATTATTGGAGTCGAGGTACTTGGAATGAATATTAAACCAATATTTTAATATGTAAAATTAGTTGTTTGGATAGAGAGACAAATATTCTTCTATGGTTACACTAAAACTACGTCTGGTGTTTCCTACCCAAAGTTTAATAAGTAGGGACATCACAATATTATCCTAGTTCTGTCAAGAAGCTCATTTTAATACATTTAACTCATACTTATTAGAGCCCAGCATTCATTAAGCCTACTCGTGTGTGTGTGTGTGTGATTTTCCTAGAGGAGAGTTATATCGGGATATCTGCCGAGTTCACCAACAGGAATCGAGCCCAGACTTTAACGTTGCAAATCCGTAGATTTACCGCTGTACCACAAGGAGACTCACGTGATTTTTTGGTTTTGAGCTAAAACATGATGTCTTATCAGAGTTAAGGTTACAGAAGGGATCAAGTCTCGGATTTAAGGCATTAAAGGGAATTATGATACGAAGACAGGTTTGTGAGAGAGGAAATAGTGGGATATAAAACAAAAATATTTTACAAAAAAGTTTCACGTGGTTAAATTTATTTCTATAACTATTTTGTTGTACGACCTGTTTTATTAATATTTACTACTATAACTATTTTGTTGTACGACCTGTTTTATTAATATTTACTTCTATAACTATTTTGTTGTACGATCTGTTTTATTAATATTTACTTCTATAACTATTTTGTTGTACGACCTGTTTTATTAATATTTACTTCTATAACTATTTTGTTGTACGACCTGTTTTATTAATATTTACTTCTATAACTATTTTGTTGTACGACCTGTTTTATTAATATTTACTTCTATAACTATTTTGTTGTACGACATGTTTTATTAATATTTACTTCTATAACTATTTTGTTGTACGACCTGTTTTATTAATATTTACTTCTATAACTATTTTGTTGTACGACCTGTTTTATTAATATTTACTTCAATAACTATTTTGTTGTACGACATGTTTTATTAATATTTACTTCTATAACTATTTTGTTGTATTTTTGACCTGTTTTATTAATATTTACTTCTATAACTATTTTGTTGTACGACCTGTTTTATTAATATTTACTTCTATAACTATTTTGTTGTACGACCTGTTTTATTAATATTTACTTCAATAACTATTTTGTTGTACGACATGTTTTATTAATATTTACTTCTATAACTATTTTGTTGTACGACCTGTTTTATTAGTATTTACTTCAATAACTATTTTGTTGTATTTTGACATGTTTTATAATATTTACTTCTATAACTATTTTGTTGTTTTGACCTGTTTTATTAATATTTACTTCTATAACTATTTTGTTGTACGACCTGTTTTATTAATATTTACTTCTATAACTATTTTTGTTTATTGACGACATGTTTTATTAATATTTACTTCTATAACGATTTTGTTTATTTTGACCTGTTTTATTAATATTTACTTCTATAACTATTTTGTTGTACGACCTGTTTTATTAATATATACTTCTATAACTATTTTGTTGTACGACCTGTTTTATTAATATTTACTTCTATAACTATTTTGTTGTATTTTTGACACGTTTTATTAATATTTACTTCTATAACTATTTTGTTGTACGACCTGTTTTATTAATATTTACTTCTATAACTATTTTGTTTTACGACCTGTTTTATTAATATTTATTTCAATAACTATTTTGTTGTACGACATGTTTTATTAATATTTACTTCTATAACTATTTTGTTGTACGACCTGTTTTATTAATATTTACTACTATAACTATTTTGTTGTACGACCTGTTTTATTAATATTTACTTCTATAACTATTTTGTTTGTACGACCTGTTTTATTAATATTTACTTCTATAACTATTTTGTTTGTTGCGACCTGTTTTATTAATATTTACTTCAATAACTATTTTGTTGTACGACATGTTTTATTAATATTACTTCTATAACTATTTTGTTGTACGACCTGTTTTATTAATATTTACTTCTATAACTATTTTGTTGTACGACCTGTTTTATTAATATTTACTTCTATAACTATTTTGTTGTACGACCTGTTTTATTAATATTTACTTCAATAAATATTTTGTTGTACGACATGTTTTATTAATATTTACTTCTATAACTATTTTGTTGTACGACCTGTTTTATTAATATTTACTTCAATAACTATTTTGTTGTTTTGACATGTTTTATTAATATTTACTTCTATAACTATTTTGTTGTACGACCTGTTTTATTAATATTTACTTCTATAACTATTTTGTTTGTATGACCTGTTTTATTAATATTTACTTCTATAACTATTTTGTTGTACGACCTGTTTTATTAATGTTGCTTCTATAACTATTTTGTTGTAATGACATGTTTTATTAATATTTACTTCTATAACTATTTTGTTGTACGACCTGTTTTATTAATATTTACTTCTATAACTATTTTTGTTGTACGACCTGTTTTATTAATATTTATTTCAATAACTATTTTGTTGTACGACATGTTTTATTAATATTTACTTCTATAACTATTTTGTTGTACGACCTGTTTTATTAATATTTACTTCTATAACTATTTTGTTGTACGACCTGTTTTATTAATATTTACTTCTATAACTATTTTGTTGTACGACCTGTTTTATTAATATTTACTTCTATAACTATTTTGTTGTGCGACCTGTTTTATTAATATTTACTTCTATAACTATTTTGTTGTACGACCTGTTTTATTAATATTTACTTCTATAACTATTTTGTTTATTTTTTGCGACCTGTTTTATTAATATTTACTTCTATAACTATTTTGTTGTTTTGACCTGTTTTATTAATGTTTACTTCTATAACTATTTTGTTGTACGACCTGTTTTATTAATATTTACTTCTATAACTATTTTGTTGTACGACCTGTTTTATTAATATTTACTTCTATATCTATTTTGTTGTACGACATGTTTTATTAATATTTACTTCTATAACTATTTTGTTGTACGACCTGTTTTATTAATATTTACTTCTATAACTATTTTGTTGTACGACCTGTTTTATTAATATTTATTTCAATAACTATTTTGTTGTACGACATGTTTTATTAATATTTACTTCTATAACTATTTTGTTGTACGACCTGTTTTATTAATATTTACTTCTATAACTATTTTGTTGTACGACCTGTTTTATTAATATTTACTTCTATAACTATTTTGTTGTACGACCTGTTTTATTAATATTTACTTCTATAACTATTTTGTTGTACGACCTGTTTTATTAATATTTACTTCTATAACTATTTTGTTGTACGACATGTTTTATTAATATTTACTTCTATAACTATTTTGTTGTACGACCTGTTTTATTAATATTTACTTCTATAACTATTTTGTTGTACGACCTGTTTTATTAATATTTACTTCCATATTTATATATTTTGTTGTACATATTTGCAGTCGTGTTTGTCACATAAAGTCATCTCATGGTGAATAATAGGCTAGTTAGTTCCAAGTAATTAGTGAACGAACATTAAACTATCCGCTCGTTTTGAATTTTGCGCAAAGCTACACCAGGGCTATCCACGCTAGCCTTCCTAATTTCATAGTGTTAGACTAGAGGGAAGGCAGCTAGTCAGCACCCTCCACCGCCAACTCTTGAGCTACTTTTTTGCCAACGAATAGTGGGATTGACCGTCACATTATAACGCCTCACGAATGAAAGGGCGAGCATGTTTGGTGTGACGGGGATTCAAATCCTGGACCCTCAGATTACGAGTCGAGTGCTTTATCCACCTGGCCATGCCAGGCAGCGAAAAAAACACCCGTTAATCAGTTGATATGTTCATAATTACGAAATTACATTTTGTGGTAATAATTATACAGAGTGACATTTTTTTAACTCGAATAGCTCATTGTTTCAAAACATGAGCTAGACGGCTAGGTTAGAGAGCCCAAGGTTCATGGGATTATTTCGAAACATTGATCTGAGGGATAGAAACTAGTTAGCAGCACCAGCATTCTACTTGGAGATTGTTAATTGAGTATTGGCAATGACTGTTATTTTGATGACACACTCACAGCTATATGTTCGGAACTTTTTTCTGAAAAATATCACATGCTCGAATGTAAGAGTTTCCGATAAAGAAACTGCAGTCCTAACCACTAGGCCACACCCAGTCCTTTCGTAAAAGTATAGGTTTAGCTTGTGCCATGTTTATAGAACATTTACTTGTTGTTACAGGTTTTGTTTCTAGCATCAAACAAATTAATATTGATAAATAAAATAAATCGGTTGTGGTGTAAGGTTAGCGCATGCTCAAATAAGATATAGGAGTTAGGAATGTTTTTTTAAAACATGGCTAATATGCGGAAAATAACTTACACTAAACCGTCCCAACTGAAAATACATTTTCAGGATATCGGTAAGAGAAAATATATCATTTTGTAGATACCAAGAAATTTAACTTCGAAGGAAAATTGTGGAATGATAAGAAACAACAACAAAAAACTAAATATAAATTGAGCACGAAATCAAATTCAAAGTCAAATTAACAGCAGACAAACATGGAACCAATAACTAAAGAAATAATATGAAGATGCTATTGAATAAAACATTTTAACTTTTTAAAGGAAAAACGAGGCCAGGCATACCCAGGTGGATTAAGGTATTCGACTCGTAATCCGAGGGTCGGGGTTCGAATCCCGGTCGCACCAAACATGCTCGCCCTCTCAGCCGGGGGAGGCGTTATAATGTTACAGTCAATTCCACTATTCGCTGGTAAAAAAGTAGCCCAAGAGTTGGCGGTGAGTGGTGATGACTAGCTGCCTTTCCTCTAGTCTTACACTGCTAAAGTAGGGACGGCTAGCGCTGATAGCTCTCTCGTAGCTTTGCGCGAAATTCCAAAACAAACAAACACAAACCCCTTGCTTAATGGTAACAAAAGTGACAGGACTACATCTGAAAACCTCTTGCTTTACGTCAACTAAAGTGAGGGAACTATTTTTTTTTAATACCGAATAAAGTAGATGATTCGTGAAATAAATATTATAAATACGAGTTGTTGATTTAATTTATTAGTTCAAGCCCAGTATATGATTCTTAAGCTCCCGGACGTAGAACAGAAGCATCAGTTTATATGTGATAAAAACAGTTGTTATGTGAGTAAAATTTAAGCAAAGAACGATATCATATACTTCCTGTAACGACACATATCGCGTGTATAAATCGTATAATGTCTCGTGCTTCTCTTTCCTGAACGAGCTCGGTGCAGCACGTGCTAATAATTTGAAAATTTAAATAATGCATGAGAAGGATAAGGGCTGTTACGACAGTATGTTCAACCACTTGAAAGATAATGAACCGTGTATTACTCTTGTTTCTTGTTTACTTATTTCGTTAAAATTCTTAACGAAACACAATAAAAGTGCATGCTTGAAGTACATCTTTACGATTGAACTTTATTCACGCACGTGATAAAAAAAAATTATGTATTTTACCCATTATTAAGTTGTCCATTTATGGCGGGTGGTTTCAAGTCTTCTTTCCAATGGTCCGCTGCGTTAGGCGAGAATCCGCGAAGCGTTCTCTGATCGCCGTATTTGAAGCGACCATCCGCCACCTATCTTAATGGTTCTCCTATCTACATTTATTCGTATACCATCGAGAATTGCGGTTTTAGAGAAACAACCACAGACTGTGTGGCTCTCTCGGTAAAAAATATCTTCTCCGGACTTTACTGTCGTGAACACAGTTTATCACGTAAGTGTAACCTCGATAAGTTAGGTTAAAGGTGAGAGGTGGCAACAGAACTCGTTATGTTTCCGGGACATTTGTGACTCTCTCCAAGAACATGAAATGGATCACGAGATCTCTCCCGCCTGACGTGTTACACAATCGAACTACGGCTGATGTTGACGAATGATTTCCTCGAGGTCTAAACCTCTACGTTGAAGAGCCAATGATAAACTGTGTTTTCTACTGGACTTTTCTGGATATATCTCACGGCAAAGATTACTGAAAACTGTCTGAAATCATTCATCGTAGTAGCTTATCTTAAATAAATCACAAAATAAAGATAGAACTGATAATCCTATCATATTCAGTAGAGCTAAACCTGCCATCCGTAGGCGTTCGAGTATATAGTGTATCTCATATCGTCATTTGTCAAACTGTTTATCCTACGCTATTTCTTAACATCGTTTATGTTAGATTTCATAAATGTCTTATTTTATTATGATTTTCTCTCATATTTCAGTCGCTGCCCTCTAGTGGCACAGCGGTATGTCTGCGGACTTACTGTATATCAGACTAGAATTCGGGTGTTAAC
The DNA here is from genome assembly GCF_004210375.1 of Tachypleus tridentatus. Taxonomy (NCBI): domain Eukaryota; kingdom Metazoa; phylum Arthropoda; class Merostomata; order Xiphosura; family Limulidae; genus Tachypleus; species Tachypleus tridentatus. The sequence continues at coordinate 671,752 of NC_134829.1, read as the reverse complement.
ACCGGTGGTGATTAGAGCCCAGCTGGTTCATTGTGTTGTTTTGTGCTTAATTTCAAACAAACAACATCTTGTCTCGATACACGTATCATCACCTGGCCCTCTACAGTCAAATTACGAAACTATTTATGTTTCCTCCATCACTTTGATTGACGTTAAGCAGGCGGTTTTTGAGATGTAGTCCTCGTCACTTTGGTTGACGTTAAGCAAGGGTTTTTTTTGAGATGTAGTCCTCGTCACTTTGGTTGACGTTAAGCAGGGGGTTTTTGAGATGTAGTCCTCGTCACTTTGGTTGACGTTAAGCAGGGGGTTTTTGAGATGTAGTCCTCGTCACTTTGGTTGACGTTAAGCAAGCGGTTTTTGAGATGTAGTCCCCGTCACTTTGGTTGACGTTAAGCAAGCGGTTTTTGAGATGTAGTCCCCGTCACTTTGGTTGACGTTAAGCAGGGAAGGGGTTGAAATGTAGTCCCCGTCACTTTGGTTGACGTTAAGCAGCGGGTTTTTGAGATGTAGGTCCCGTCACTTTGGTTGACGTTAAGCAGGGGGGTTTTCAGATGTATTCCCCGTCACTTTGGTTGACGTTAAACAGGCGGGGGTTTAAGATGTGGTCCTCGTTACTTTGTCCATTTTTTACCTGAAAAAAAATGTGAATTCTTGAAGAAATTTAAATAAAAACAAACCAAAACAATTTCATGACAAAATCCCAAAGTAAGAAAATTTGGTCCAAGACTCTGGTGTCATTTTGCTGGTTGTAATTATCAGGTAATAATTACTGTGTTGTTTACATGACTCTTGGTCCAATGTATCATCCTACTAAGTTTCGTTGAGATTGGTCAATAGACCTCAGAGCAGGTAGTGGACAAACAAACACATTTTTCTTCTATAAACGCCCCCCGCTAGAACGGCGGTAAGTCTACGGATTTATAACGTTAAAATCAAGGGTTCGATTCCACTCGGTGTGCTCAGCAGATAGCCCGATGTGACTTTGCTATAAGAAGAAAACGCACATTTCTATGAATGTAGAATTTTAGCTTTCGAACTAATATGCTGCTGAAACTTTCGTTTCTGATTTAATATTGGACCGAAATATTTATATAAGGAAGTAGGTGTATACGTAAGTCAAAATGATTCGTAAGCATAATGAAATACCATAATATATACCACATGTTTCGATAGAGCATTGGTCTGTACTCTTCAGTTATGTTAAATGTCCAAACATAGAGGTTTATATACAGAACAAAATGTATCGGCCCGGCATGGCCAGGTGGGTTAAGGCGTTTTACTTATAACCTGAGGGTCGCGAGTTCGAATCTCCGTCCCACCAAACATGCTCGCCTTTTCAGCCGTAGGGGCGTTATAATGTTACGGCTAATCCTACTATTCGTTGATAAAAGTGAAGCCCAAGAGTTGGCGGTCGGTGGTGATGACTAGCTGCCTTACCTCTAATCATACACTGCTAACCCCTTTGTTACATTCTGCTACATTTAGCTATATTTTGTTTGTTTTTTGAGTTTCACGCAAAGCTACTCGAGAGCTATCTACGCTAGCCGTCCTTAATTTAGCAGTATAAGACTAAAGCTAGAGGGAAGGCAGCTAGTCATCACCATCCACCGCCAACTCTTGGGCTACTCTTTTACCAACGAATAGTGGGATTGATCGTACATTATAACGCAACCACGGCTGAAAGGGCGAGCATGTTTAGTGTAAAGGGGATAACAAAAGGAAACGAGACGAACTTGTCTTGGTTTATGTTACTAATAAGGAAAAGGCTGGAATTAGTGTAGAATGGATTAGGATTTCTAAGTTTGTTAAAGGCTCTGTTTACGAAATGTGGATTTACACCCCTGGATAGAGCAATATTTCTTAAGTAGTTATGGGTAAGTATACGTCCGCTTTGTACAGAATTCTATTACACCATTTACGAGCGTATGGCCTAGAATGGCCAGGTGGTTAAGGCACTCGACTCGTAATCCGAGGGTTGCAGGTTTGAATCCCAGTCACACCAAACATGCTCGCCATTTCAGTCGTGGGGGCGTTATAATCTGACGGTCAATCAAACTGTTCATTGGTAAAAGAGTAGCCCAAGAGTTGGCGGTGGGTGATGACGACTAACTGCCTTCCCTCTAGTTTTACACTGTTAAATTAGGGACGGCTAGCGCAGATTGTCCTCGAGTAGCTTTGCGCGAAATTACAAACAACAAAAGAGAGTATAGTATGTAGACATTTTCATGACAGATGGCGACTAGATCTTTGGTGTTGATACAGTAAAGTTTTTCTTGTTGACCATCTTATTCTTGTTTTTTTCTTATAACTTTTATAAAAGGAAGATAGTTTCCATATTCTGTTTCATATGTAAAGATTATAATATTTTGTTTAAAAATTCAACGAAGCTGGATACTCTCCTTTTAGCATGTCACCATATGCTAATTATATCAACCCTGTAACGTGGCCAAATTTCATATGTTTGTGTATGTGTGTGAAAGAATGTCGAAAACGTTCCTCTAAAGCAGACAATTTAGATCACTAAGTACGGGGTTAAATCACCTATTCTTTTTTAGAACTCATCTTCATAAGAAATCTGAGTGTTTAGGAAAGGTGGTTTATATGGTTACGATCAAGGTCAATTTGTCCCATTTTGACTCTTAAACACAGTAGAGTCTATTTTACAGGTATAGAAGTGAAGAGACATTCTACGTCAAAGGATGCTAAAATGCATTATTTTTCTGGATAAGAATTTAACGACATTTCGTACAGGCGAACCCATAACAGATACAATAGGTCCTTTCCATGTATTATCTTTGTGTATTTTAGGAAGAACATAGAAACAGAGGAATAGAAATAAAATAAATACTTTTCGTCAGTTGTAAGAACGGTTTAAGGTTTAATAAATGTTTTATGTTGGTAAGAATTTAACTAGTTGGATCATTTCCTAATAAAGTGTATGAACCATCATTTAACAGAATGTTTACCACTTGTCTGTAATGGGATATTTAAATACACACACCTCTCTCTCTGCTCTAATTGTTTATATTTTACTATTAGGCCTTAGTTCATTTAAAATGTTAACTTCTTTGATATTTTGGTTGGTTTTAATGTTATTCTCATTATATTTTGAAGGGACAGAACATATGTTGCCTCTGATTTCTTCAGCTTGACTATAACTTTCAGTTGTAGCAGCTGGTACAACTACTAACATGCTTGTTTTTAAGCTCTTATCCTTCTATGTATTATTATTATTGAACTATTTATTATTGAAATATTAGGAGTATTATATTCTTTCATATAATGTGATAGTACAGTTTTATTTCTGAATTAATCTGTTATTGTAATGTTGCTTTTTTTCTAAACAATAACGAACTACAGGCTTGAACAGTGGACCAAGTTTATAAAAGACGCTGTGTGCACTACAATAACATAAACTTACGCGTACTACTGAAATGTAAACACACTAACTGGCTCACATTAGCAGCTAGAAGCAACTTTATATCTTTCTATCTGTCATCTCTAAACCTATTATTTATAATCTACCTCCTAAGTTACTAGAAAAATTACATGTCAAAAAATATAAATTTGTAAGCCCACTGTAATTAAACCGTTCAATATTAACGTCATCACGTCAATCTGTAGCTCCCTCTAGCTAACAAAGAAATTACTACAATATTATTAAATTTTTCAGATAAAAATATGTCTCACGGTCTTTGAAGATTTGATCACGTGATCTTCATGTATAATACAATTCCATAAATATGTATAATCCATTAGTGTCTGTTTCTCTCTCTTTTTTTCTTTCTATTCCTGAAGAGTATTCTGGAAAATGTACTGAACTAGTTTTCATCTCAAATCATGCCTGATATACGTCATCTCTAAAGGCCTTCAGTTTAAGGGGTTTACCAAGTAACATGTGCTCAGCAGTACATAATAATACGAAGTTCTGTTGCTCTAGGAAAAATAAGGTTTTCCATATAACATGCATTCCAAGTGTTTCACGAATCGATAATAGAACCTGAAATGCAATATCATACAGTCTTTCAGAGAAAACTTTGTTTTCACTTGAAAATTGTGATTCTTTCCTCAGATTGTAGTCAAAATCTAGATATTTGTTCCTCGTTTAAATGTAAGAGAGATGCAATATTTAATGTTATAATTGTCGGTTGTACAGACACGTATACCAGGCTCATTATGATTCCATATCATCTTCCATAAGTAATCATTCGTAGGAGCACGTGATCTTACTTACGTCACATATTTTGATAAGAAGACGAAATATTCTCTATCACAATAAGCAATTAGGCTGAGAAAAGTAACTGACTATTTTTCTGAAAAACTGTAGACGCGAACTATTAGCTTGAATTATTTTCCATTGTTGAATTTTCAAATATCTTATCGATATTATTTTCCATTTTACTGAAGAAATGAACTTTTACAAAGACATAAATATAAACATATTTAAAAAGTTACAATTTATTAGAGTTTTCTTTCTAAATATTATTTGCTTTCATTCTTTTAGGGCATGGCATGGCCAGGTGGTTAAGGCACTCGACTCGTAATCCGAAGGTCGCGGACTCGACTCCCCGTCACACCAAACATCCTCGCCCTTTCAGCCGTGGGGGCGTTATAATGTGACTGTCAATCCCACTATTCGTAGGTTAAAGAGTAGCCCAAGAATTGGCGGTGGATGGTGATGGCTAGCTGCCTTCTCTATAGCCTTACACTGCTAAATTAGGGACAGCTAGCGCAAATAGCCCTCGTGTAGCTTTGCGCGAAATTCAAAGCAAACCAAATCATTCTTTTAGCTTTTGGTTAATAAAAAGGTGGAACCGGTTTCGTAGGTAAACCAGATATATGGATGAGAGGTAAAATAACTGACAAAATGGTTTCATAGTTAAACCAAAGATATGGATGAGGAGTAAAATAACTGAGAAATCGGTTTCGTAGTTAAACCAAAGATATGGATGAGGAGTAAAATAACTGAGAAAACGGTTTCGTAGTTAAACCAAAGATATGGATGAGGAGTAAAATAACCGAGAAAACGTTTTCGTAGTTAAACCAAAGATATGGATGACGAGTAAAATAACTGAGAAAACGGTTTCGTAGTTAAACCAAAGATATGGATGAGGAGTAAAATAACTGAGAAAACGTTTTTGTAGTTAAACCAAAGATATGGATGAGGAGTAAAATAACTGAGAAATCGGTTTCGTAGTTAAACCAAAGATATGGATGAGGAGTAAAATAACCGAGAAAACGTTTTTGTAGTTAAACCAAAGATATGGATGAGGAGTAAAATAACTGAGAAATCGGTTTCGTAGTTAAACCAAAGATATGGATGAGGAGTAAAATAACTGAGAAAACGGTTTCGTAGTTAAACCAAAGATATGGATGAGGAGTAAAATAACCGAGAAAACGTTTTCGTAGTTAAACCAAAGATATGGATGACGAGTAAAATAACTGAGAAAACGGTTTCGTAGTTAAACCAAAGATATGGACGAGGAGTAACATAACTGAGAAATCGGTTTCGTAGTTAAACCAAAGATATGGACGAGGAGTAACATAACTGAGAAATCGGTTTCGTAGTTAAACCAAAGATATGGATGAGGAGTAAAATAACTGAGAAAACGGTTTCGTAGTTAAACCAAAGATATGGATGAGGAGTAAAATAACCGAGAAAACGTTTTCGTAGTTAAACCAAAGATATGGATGACGAGTAAAATAACTGAGAAAACGGTTTCGTAGTTAAACCAAAGATATGGACGAGGAGTAACATAACTGAGAAATCGGTTTCGTAGTTAAACCAAAGATATGGATGAGGAGTAACATAACTGAGAAATCGGTTTCATAGTTGGTGTATTAAAGTGAATACTAACGTAGAAAGATTAAACTCTTTGTTTTTGTGAAAATAATTCTGCTCGATTTAATTATAGATACATACATAGACATCGGTGTCTTTCTTTGATTTTCATTTATGTCAATATATGTCGTGCATTATTGTCGCTACGTATGTGGTGTGTCAAAGTTAGACGGCTAACTGTTTGTTTGTTTCACACATCCGAACAAAGCTATACAAGGGCTAATTGTCTTAGCTATTTAGCGATTCAAAAGTTGAATTTATCTTGAAAATGTTACATCAATGTTCATCGGAAGTCAAACTATATCTTTAGTGATGTCTATTACGTCATTATAATCTCGTATACAGTTCACATCTGACTCGACGAAAGCTACACCGCAGTTTTCAAACAAAATAACAGCCAATCATTGACAACTTTATCGCAAAGTTTAACGTACTTGTGAGATAAAATTTATTGTTTTCATTTGATCATTAACATGGATAGCGTGTCAGGTGGGTCCAAGGTTCGAGATGTGATGTCACTGAATACACGCTGCTCCTTAAGTTGTGTATGTGTCACAAAGGTTAATCTATTTATTCGGTTCAAACAGCTGAACAGTGTCTGTGTGATGTAACTAATGCTGCCAATTTTCCGTCCTGCGGTCAATAGTTCAAAATTAGGAAATTAATATTAGTGAATCCTAAAGGTCTCTGATCTCGAGGTTTAGCCCACGTGCAGATAGCGTGCCGTTAAGGTTCGAAAATAATAAAAATGAGCTATCAGCCAATCGTCACTGAAATAACACAGGTTTAAATTTTAACAGTTACTACGTCACTGAGTTTTCTTGTAACCTTAATACAACTATGACGTCACTAAGTTTTGTTGTAACGTTAACACAGTTACTACGTCACCAAATTATGTTGGAATCTTAACACTATCATCACGTCATTAAGTTTTGTTGTAACCTTAACACAGTTACTTTGTCACTAAGCCTTGTTGTAGCCATAACGCACTTATTACGTTACTCAGTTTTCTTGTAACCTTAACAGAATTGTTACGTCACTAAGTTTTGTTGTAACCTTAACACAGTTACTTTGTCACTAAGTCTTGTAGCCATAACGCACTTATTACGTCACTCAGTTTTCTTGTAGCCTTAACACAATTTCTACTTCACTAAGTTTTGTTGTAACCTTAACAGAGTTAGTATGAAATACCTGATTCGAAATGAAGGCTTTAACAGATCTATTTTAGTTCAAGTTCTACTCTTTGATAACAAGAAAGTTTGTTCTTTGTTCCAGAGAATGTTTTACTTTAGACTCACCCCCCAAAAAACAACAACAACTGGAGATTGGAAAACAAGGTTGACGGTTTTTAAAGATTTATTAAATGTATTTCACTAGAACTTTGAACTGGACAATGTAAGATCTACAATCATTCTGTTTCTTATTCTTTTAAAGGTAACGAGTAGGCATGGCATGGCCGAGCGCGTAAGGCGTGCGACTCGTAATCCGAGGGTCGCGGGTTCGCGTCCGCGTCACGCCAAACATGCTTGCCCTCCCAGCCGTGGGGGCGTTATAATGTGCGGTCAATCCCACTATTCGTTGGCAAAAGAGTAGCCCAAGAGTTGGCGGTGGGTGGTGATGACTAGCTGTCTTCCCTCTAGTCTTACACTGCTAAATTAGGGACGGCTAGCACAGATAGCCCTCGAGTAGCTTTGTGCGAAATTCAAAAACAAACAAAAGATAACAAGTATTTGGACGTCACTTTAAAACATTTCGTCGAAGATATGTATAACGAGCAAAACTGATACATTAGGCCCAAAAGAGTAATAAAAAATGCATGTTAAATAACTCTTATTGATATGGTTCTTTATACCTATGGACGGATCTTTTTTTCTTCGGTGTATTTGTAGAGTGTTTTACAAATGAGGCGATTAACACACTTGGAGTTTAATGCGCGAAAAAAAAAAGTTACATCAATATTTTCATTTCATCTTTTTTTTTCTCTTAAATCAGCCCTGTTCTTTAACAGCGTTTAGAGAAAATAAAAATGGTAAGTCAGAACTATTGGTACTAGGAGTCTCAAATCACGCAGTCAGTCGGACGATCGGAGGGTATGTTTGTCTCTTACAGAATGATAAACTTGTGAGCATTAACCCTTACTAAATGGCAAGAACTTAATCAACCGCATTTGGCTAATGGAATATCGGCATAGAATTTCCTTTATACGTGGTTGATGGCTATCTGAATGTGTTTAACCGAAAGAAAGAAATTTTGTGTTGGAAATCACTCAGCGGCTGTTTGTATTTTCATGTCGAATCGAGGATAATTAATATAAATCATAACGTTGTGAAAAACACTGCTCAAATAAACGAGGTTGGTCTAACAAATCTAAAATTCTTTTCAACTTATTCCACTGAGTGCTTGCGTTGTAAGAAAGGAGAATTTAGGAAAACAAAAATGACGTCAGATCTAAAGTATTCCTTTCTGGAATTTAACGTGAACTTTTTAAAAACCCTAGACCCATTACATACGATATATTGTTTGAGTTTCGTGTACGACTGTCTTCTCTTGTGTTCTATATAATTCTTCGAATGTTATTTGCATATAGTACAACGGAGGGATGGTAACATGTTTGGCATGTTTGAAACACTGGATATGTTCAGCTCTCTATACTGTTTTTAAGGGTATTATTTATTAAATAAATTGCTGTCTAAAGTTACTGCTGCGTTACATTGGTTGATTACATGTTATTGCTCTCACTTTACGAAGATATATAAAATCCGGATTTCGATACCCGTGGTGTGCAGAGCACAGACAGCCCATTGTGTAGCTTTGTGCCTAACTTCAAAACAACAACAACAACAAGTGCGAAGATACAGTTGGTGTTTTCCTTGACACATACACAGTACGTATCTGTATCGACAACGAATTACGTGTACAACTAAAAGAAGCTTCGTTCTCGTGTGGTTTGTGTACACAAACAGGTTTATGTACCGATTTGCATCTTGGAATTTTTTTCGTACAAAAAGGTATAGATATTAATAAATTAAATGGAGTAGTAATTTAACCAATACTATTAACGAAAGGCTCGAGTTTACCTCACTTAAATTACACTACCATTAAGTGTTAGTGTTCTTAAATTACACTACCATTAAGTGTTAGTGTTATTAAATTACTTTATCATTAAGTGTTAGTGTTCTTAAATTACACTATCATTAAGTGTTAGTGTTCTTAAATTACACTATCATTAAATGTTAGTGTTCTTAAATTACACTATCATTAAGTGTTAGTGTTCTTAAATTACACTATCATTAAGTGTTAGTGTTCACACTATCATTAGGTGTTAGTGTTCTTAAATTACACTATCATTAAGTGTTAGTGTTCACACTATCATTAGGTGTTAGTGTTCTTAAATTACACTATCATTAAGTGTTAGTGTTCTTAAATTACACTATCATTAAGTGTTAGTGTTTTTAAATTACATTATCATTAAGTGTTAGTGTTCTTAAATTACACTATCATTAAGTGTTAGTGTTATTAAATTACTTTATCATTAAGTGTTAGTGTTCTTAAATTACACTATCATTAAGTGTTAGTGTTCTTAAATTACACTATCATTAAATGTTAGTGTTCTTAAATTACACTATCATTAAGTGTTAGTGTTTTTAAATTACACTATCATTAAGTGTTAGTGTTCTTAAATTACACTATCATTAAGTGTTAGTGTTCTTAAATTACACTATCATTAAGTGTTAGTGTTCTTAAATTACACTATCATTAAGTCTTAGTGTTCACACTATCATTAGGTGTTAGTGTTCTTAAATTACACTATCATTAAGTGTTAGTGTTCTTAAATTGCACTATCATTAAGTGTTAGTGTTCACACTATCATTAGGTGTTAGTGTTCTTAAATTACACTATCATTAAGTGTTAGTGTTCTTAAATTACACTATCATTAAGTGTCAGTGTTCTTAAATTACATTATCATTAAGTGTTAGTGTTCACACTATCATTAAGTGTTAGTGTTCTTAAATTACACTATCATTAAGTGTTAGTGTTCACACTATCAGTAAGTGTTAGTGTTCTTAAATTACACTATCATTAAGTGTTAGTGTTCACACTATCATTAAGTGTTAGTGTTCTTAAATTACATTATCATTAAGTCTTAGTGTTCACACTATCATTAAGTGTTAGTGTTCTTAAATTACACTATCATTAAGTGTTAGTGTTTACACTATCATAAGCTGTTAGTGTTCACACTATCATTAAGTGTTAGTGTTCACACTATCATTAAGTCTTAGTGTTCACACTATCATTAGGTGTTAGTGTTCTTAAATTACACTATCATTAAGTGTTAGTGTTCTTAAATTACACTATCATTAAGTGTTAGTGTTCTTAAATTACACTATCATTAAGTGTTAGTGTTCACACTATCATTAAGTGTTAGTGTTCATAAATTACACTATCATTAAGTCTTAGTGTTCACACTATTATTAGGTGTTAGTGTTCTTAAATTACACTATCATTAAGTGTTAGTGTTTACACTATCATAAGCTGTTAGTGTTCACACTATCATTAAGTATTAGTGCTCACACTATCATTAAGTGTTAGTGTTCACACTATCATTAAGTCTTAGTGTTCACACTATCATTAGGTGTTAGTGTTCTTAAATTACACTATCATTAAGTGTTAGTGTTCTTAAATTACACTATCATTAAATGTTAGTGTTCTTAAATTACACTATCATTAAGTGTTAGAGTTCTAATGTTGTTCTTTCATTGGATCGTTTAAATTATGTGGTGAGAGTAAATTCAAACGTATTAAACAAAATAATAACTATATTTTTTTATAACGTTCCTTCAGTACACGTTCTTATAATTTATTTTTATAATGTTCCTTCAGTGCACGTTCTTATAATTTATTTTTATAATGTTCATTCAGTGCACGTTCTTATAATTTGTTATAATGTTCCTTCAGTGCACGTTCTTATAATTTATTTTTATAATGTTCCTTCAGTGCACGTTCTTATAATTTGTTTTTATAATGTTCCTTCAGTGCACGTTCTTATAATTTATTTTTATAATGTTCCTTCAGTACACGTTCTTATAATTTGTTTTTATAATGTTTCTTCAGTGCACGTTCTTATAATTTGTTTCTATAATGTTCCTTCAGTGCACGTTCTTATAATTTGTTTTTATAATGTTCCTTTCGTGCACGTTCTTATAATTTGTTTTTCATAATGTTTTATAATCTGTACGCCTGGAGCACTCTGAATGTTCTGTTCACGTGGAGCACTCTGAATGTGTTTTATAATCTGTTTTCTTGGAGCAGTAGTGGTACCTAAATCGAGTTTTTCCTAAACCTTTCTTATGCACACTACAATAACTTGTATAGATGTTTCCTGTGTTTTTGAAACAACGTAACCTCTGTGAACTTGTTTTGTCTGTATACATTCAACAAGTTTTTCTTAGTCTGTATTATGTACAGACGAAAACTTGTATCAACACTTACCTCGTTATACACATTGAGTATTTTATTGGAATCTATCATGGTTTACATTATGCACACGTCGAGTATTTTATTAAATCTGTTAAGAAGTGTATTAAGTGTGCGTTAAGAGCTCGTTGCTATGTCACATTTCATGTGTTATTATTCACATATAAGGATCTGCTTTCACATGTTACGAGATGTTTATTATTTACACAAATGAAAATCTATACGGACTTTTTCTCTAGAGTGCTAGTATGTAGACAACAATTTTTCGTAGTGAGGAGGCCTGGCATGGCCTAGCGCGTTAAGGTGTGCGCTTCGTAATTTGAGGGTCGCGGGTTCGCGCCAAACATGCTCGCCCTCCCAGCCGTGGGGGCGTTATAATGTGACGGTCAATCCCACTATTCGTTGGTAAAAGAGTAGCCCAAGAGTTGGCGGTGGATGGTGATGACTAGCTGCCTTCCCTCTAGTCTTACACTGTTAAATTAGGGACGGCTAGCACAGATAGCCCTCGAGTAGCTTTGCGCGACATTCAAAAACAAACAAACAAAAACAAACCCTTGGTGAGTTTATACATATATTTACTAGATGTACTTGTGGGTATGATGTTACGCAACAAAGACCATTGCTGACTTATTATCTTATGTTTATTATGTAGCGACCTCTGCCGTGAAGTTTGTTACTAACTAACTCTTGTTTCGAACTATTTCCTGGTGTTCCCCTGTTTTGGAAATATTTCCTTTTGAGATTTTTATCGTCTTTTTTACTGGCATTTTAACGTACGAGAGTGACCTCTGGTGTATATTATATGAACAAATTAGGACATTTATTAAAATTTGTTTTTGTGTGTATTACGTACAGAAAGTGATATTTTGTTAGAGCAACGTCCAAAGGAAATTGAAACGGAAAATAGTGAAACTAGTTCGTGTGACGTGTGTGTTTACTGGAAGACGTTTATAAGAGTCAGCTATTTCGAACAATAAAAAGCACATGAACTCCTTGTTATAATTTACGTTCTAACTCACAAGACTAATTTAATGAACCACACATTTCTATTTGCAGCTTGAACTATCACACACCTAAACCACGTGATTGACAAAACCCAGGTCATCCGCTATTCTTACACACTAATCACCTCAATTATATGATGCTGATAAATAGGTGAGGATTGATTGCAAATAATAGTTTTGCATATTGAGAAATGAACAACTTATAATTCAGTTGCTTTTGCATTTTTTCCTTACGTGCATGAATTGTTCAGATAAAATTTATGTAGACAGAACTTGAACCGAAATGTTTTATATGTTCTGTTCATAATCACGTTTAACTTGTTTCTTCTATTTTACACCTCGACGTAACGTTATGTCCAAATACATGACTAAAACATTATAATTATTGGAACACTTTGAGTGACAATTGTGTCAATCGAGAGAATTGGAACAACGAATGCTTGTGTGATCTGTATGTTTGGACAACTCTGAATGTTTGTTATGTTGTGTATGTTGGGTCACTCTGAATGTTTGTTATATTGTGTACGTCTGAAGCACTCTGAATGTTTGTTATAAACTATACGTATGAAGCACTCTGAATTTTTGTTATAATATGTACGTCTGGACAACTCTGAATGTTTGTTATAATCTGTACATCTGGAGCACTCTGAATTTTTTAATATTCTGTAATCTCAAACACTCTGAATGTTTGTTATTTTCCGCACATTTGCAATGTTCTTTATGTCTATTATTCTGTTATGTCTGAATTGTTAGGGTTGTTAATAAAGCGACATACATTACATTATTCACAATTGGTTATATTCAAATATTTAAATAATTGTATAACATTATTGTAACGGTTAAAATCAACAAAACATTTTTAAGCAGTCACCCAAACATCGTGTAAACAGAAATACTGAATGTTGTATGTGGTATTGCACCTACTAAGTACTGGATGTTGTATGTGGTACTGCAGCTACTAAGTACTGGATGTTGTATGTGGTACTGCACCTTCTAAGTACTGAATGTTGTGTGGGTACTGCACCTACTAAGTACTGGATGTTGTATGTGGTACTGCAGCTACTAAGTACTGGATGTTGTATGTGGTACTGCAGCTACTAAGTACTGGATGTTGTATGTGGTACTGCACCTTCTAAGTACTGAATGTTGTATGTGGTACTGCACCCATTAATTACTGGATGTCGTGTGTGGTACTGCACCTACTGAGTAGTGGATGTTGTATGTGGTACTGCACCTACTAAGTACTGGATGTTGTATGTGGTACTGCACCTACTTAACAAAATACGAGACTTTCTTAGCTGTTTCCTCAGTTTGAGGAATTAATTTAGTTTTATGTCTTCTCTTTTATGTTAAAGATAAAATTGTTGAAATTCTAGCCTGAAAAATGCACGGCAGTGTTAGTTGAAAATTGAATCGAATAACTTAGCTACGTAATAAAATCTCTTACTGTAAGACGAAGTTGTTATTTGTGACGCTTGGGATAACACCAAAATTACATCGATAGCTTCTAAACCTTTAAAGTATGTTCAAATGAAGATATTTTCTGACTTTAGAATAATTTGTTCTCATATAATACGCATATTTTGTTAGCAACTTATGGCTAATTGTATAAATCCCCCCTTTAAATAACGATAACGAAAAGCACGGATATGTTTGCCTATTACACTCACTGAGCTACACAGAACTTGTACTTGAACCAAGTATCTTACATGTGGAAGTCTTTTACCATTTAAAACTAATCCCCAACCGAATAACATGAGAGAAAATAAAAACAAAATGGAGCAGAGCATGATAGCGAGTGACACGGCGTGAACGTAGAGCTTTCTACGTTACAGCTCAGTTCAGTTCGCGCAATACAGTAAGAAGACGGTGTTTCATAGGCACTTTGGAACGTTTATTTTATTAAAACAGAATATAGAATAAGTTAATGTCACTGTCCATGCGAAGTGTATTCCGTAGGTAATACACTGATGTGTTTTTTTTTAATTTACTTACGCACACTCCGGATTCCTCCAGGCGTGATGGTCGTAATCTACGTACACTCCGGATTCCTCCAGACTTGATGGTCGTAGTTTTAAGCAAAAGTTCCAGAGGGATTACTGTAATTCGTTCATTTTGTTTTTTTCATTGTCAGCTTATCAAAGAAAAACCGGAAGTACTGACTGTAAAAAAGGAAACTTATAATACATTTCAAGTATCTTTTGTTTAACTGTAATCAGATTGATATTATCCATCCATCTTTCTATCATAGTGACTTCCGTCCTGAATAAAATACTGATCCAAGTTCACTAAATAATCCATGTAGTTACCAACGTAAGAATAGTCAAATGTATAGAAAATGTCACATTCAGAGAAAGGTTTGTTATCATTTGACATTCCCGAACTATTGTAGTAACATGAAGTTCTGTTGTCTAATGTTTTACTAACCAGTCAGTGTAGTTAGTAACATGTCGTTCTGTAGTCTAATGTTTCACTAACCAGTAAGTGTGGTTAGTAACAGGTCGTTCTGTTGTCTAATGTTTTACTAACCAGTCAGTGTGGTTAGTAATATGTCGTTCTGTAGTCTAATGTTTTACTAACCAGTAAGTGTGGTTAGTGACATGTCATTCTGTTGTCTAATGTTTTACTAACCAGAAAGTGTGGTTAGTAACAGGTCGTGCTGTAGTCTAATGTTTTACTAACCAGTCAGTGTGGTTAGTAACAGGTCGTTCTGTTGTCTAATGTTTTACTAACCAGAAAGTGTGGTTAGTAACAGGTCGTGCTGTAGTCTAATGTTTTACTAACCAGAAAGAGTGGTTAGTAACAGGTCGTTCTGTTGTCTAATGTTTTACTAACCAGTCAGCGTAGTTAGTAACAGGTTGTTCTGTAGTCTAATGTTTTACTAACCAGTAAGTGTGGTTAGTAACAAGTCGTTCTGTTGTCTAATGTTTTACTAACCAGTAAGTGTGGTTAGTGACAGGTCGTTCTGTTGTCTAATGTTTTACTAACCAGTAAATGTGGTTAGTAACAGGTCGTTCTGTTGTCTAATGTTTTACTAACCAGAAAGTGTGGTTAGTAACAGGTCGTTCTGTTGTCTAATGTTTTACTAACCAGTAAATGTGGTTAGTTACAGGTCGTTCTGTAGTCTAATGTTTTATTAACCAGAAAGTGTGGTTAGTAACAGGTCGTGCTGTAGTCTAATGTTTTACTAACCAGTCAGTGTGGTTAGTAACAGGTCGTTCTGTTGTCTAATGTTTTACTAACCAGTAAGAGTGGTTAGTAACAGGTCGTTCTGTAGTCTAATGTTTTACTAACCAGTAAGTGTGGTTAGTAACAAGTCGTTCTGTTGTCTAATGTTTTACTAACCAGTAAGTGTGGTTAGTAACATGTGGTTCTGTTGTCTAATGCTTTACTAACCAGTCAGTGTAGTTAGTAACATGTGGTTCTGTTGTCTAATGTTTTACTAACCAGAAAGTGTGGTTAGTAACAGGTCGTGCTGTAGTCTAATGTTTTACTAACCAGTCAGTGTGGTTAGTAACAGGTCGTTCTGTTGTCTAATGTTTTACTAACCAGTCAGTGTAGTTAGTAACAGGTCGTTCTGTAACCAGTAAGTGTGGTTAGCAACAAGTCGTTCTGTTGTCTAATGTTTTACTAACCAGTAAGTGTGGTTAGTAACAGGTCGTTCTGTTGTCTAATGTTTTACTAACCAGTAAATGTGGTTAGTAACAGGTCGTTCTGTTGTCTAATGTTTTACTAACCAGAAAGTGTGGTTAGTAACAGGTCGTTCTGTTGTCTAATGTTTTACTAACCAGTAAATGTGGTTAGTTACAGGTCGTTCTGTAGTCTAATGTTTAACTAACCAGTAAATGTGGTTAGTTACAGGTCGTTCTGTAGTCTAATGTTTAACTAACCAGTAAATGTGGTTAGTAACATGTCGTTCTGGTGTCTAATGTTTTACTCACCAGTCAGTGTGGTTAGGAACAGGTCGTTCTGTAGTCTAATGTTTAACTAACCAGTAAGTGTGGTTAGTAACATGTGGTTCTGTTGTCTAATGTTTTACTAACCAGTAAGTGTGGTTAGTAACATGTGGTTCTGTTGTCTAATGCTTTACTAACCAGTCAGTGTAGTTAGTAACATGTGGTTCTGTTGTCTAAAGTTTCACTAACCAGTGAGTGTGGTTAGTAACAGGTCGATCTGTTGTGTAATGTTTTACTAACCAGTAAATGTGGTTAGTAACATGTGGTTCTGTTGTCTAATGCTTTACTAACCAGTAACTGTGGTTAGTAACAAGTCGTTCTGTTGTCTAATGTTTTACTAACCAGTAAGTGTGGTTAGTAACAGGTCGTTCTGTTGTCTAATGTTTTACTAACCAGTAAATGCGGTTAGTAACAGGTCGTTCTGTTGTCTAATGTTTTACTAACCAGAAAGTGTGGTTAGTAACAGGTCGTTCTGTTGTCTAATGTTTTACTAACCAGTAAATGTGGTTAGTTACAGGTCGTTCTGTAGTCTAATGTTTTATTAACCAGAAAGTGTGGTTAGTAACAGGTCGTGCTGTAGTCTAATGTTTTACTAACCAGTCAGTGTGGTTAGTAACAGGTCGTTCTGTTGTCTAATGTTTTACTAACCAGTCAGTGTAGTTAGTAACAGGTCGTTCTGTAACCAGTAAGTGTGGTTAGCAACAAGTCGTTCTGTTGTCTAATGTTTTACTAACCAGTAAGTGTGGTTAGTAACAGGTTGTTCTGTTGTCTAATGTTTTACTAACCAGTAAATGTGGTTAGTAACAGGTCGTTCTGTTGTCTAATGTTTTACTAACCAGTAAATGTGGTTAGTTACAGGTCGTTCTGTAGTCTAATGTTTAACTAACCAGTAAATGTGGTTAGTTACAGGTCGTTCTGTAGTCTAATGTTTAACTAACCAGTAAATGTGGTTAGTAACATGTCGTTCTGGTGTCTAATGTTTTACTCACCAGTCAGTGTGGTTAGGAACAGGTCGTTCTGTAGTCTAATGTTTAACTAACCAGTAAGTGTGGTTAGTAACATGTGGTTCTGTTGTCTAATGTTTTACTAACCAGTAAGTGTGGTTAGTAACATGTGGTTCTGTTGTCTAATGCTTTACTAACCAGTCAGTGTAGTTAGTAACATGTGGTTCTGTTGTCTAAAGTTTTACTAACCAGTGAGTGTGGTTAGTAACAGGTCGATCTGTTGTGTAATGTTTTACTAACCAGTAAATGTGGTTAGTAACATGTGGTTCTGTTGTCTAATGCTTTACTAACCAGTAAGTGTGGTTAGTAACAAGTCGTTCTGTTGTCTAATGTTTTACTAACCAGTAAGTGTGGTTAGTAACAGGTCGTTCTGTTGTCTAATGTTTTACTAACCAGTAAATGTGGTTAGTAACAGGTCGTTCTGTTGTCTAATGTTTTACTAACCAGAAAGTGTGGTTAGTAACAGGTCGTTCTGTTGTCTAATGTTTTACTAACCAGTAAATGTGGTTAGTTACAGGTCGTTCTGTAGTCTAATGTTTTATTAACCAGAAAGTGTGGTTAGTAACAGGTCGTGCTGTAGTCTAATGTTTTACTAACCAGTCAGTGTGGTTAGTAACAGGTCGTTCTGTTGTCTAATGTTTTACTAACCAGAAAGTGTGGTTAGTAACAGGTCGTTCTGTTGTCTAATGATTTACTAACCAGTAAATGTGGTTAGTTACAGGTCGTTCTGTAGTCTAATGTTTAACTAACCAGTAAGTGTGGTTAGTAACATGTGGTTCTGTTGTCTAATGTTTTACTAACCAGTAAGTGTGGTTAGTAACATGTGGTTCTGTTGTCTAATGCTTTACTAACCAGTCAGTGTAGTTAGTAACATGTGGTTCTGTTGTCTAATGTTTTACTAACCAGAAAGTGTGGTTAGTAACAGGTCGTGCTGTAGTCTAATGTTTTACTAACCAGTCAGTGTGGTTAGTAACAGGTCGTTCTGTTGTCTAATGTTTTACTAACCAGTAAGAGTGGTTAGTAACAGGTCGTTCTGTTGTCTAATGTTTTACTAACCAGTCAGTGTAGTTAGTAACAGGTCGTTCTGTAACCAGTAAGTGTGGTTAGTAACAAGTCGTTTTGTTGTCTAATGTTTTACTAACCAGTAAGTGTGGTTAGTAACAGGTCGTTCTGTTGTCTAATGTTTTACTAACCAGTAAATGTGGTTAGTAACAGGTCGTTCTGTTGTCTAATGTTTTACTAACCAGAAAGTGTGGTTAGTAACAGGTCGTTCTGTTGTCTAATGTTTTACTAACCAGTAAATGTGGTTAGTTACAGGTCGTTCTGTAGTCTAATGTTTAACTAACCAGTAAATGTGGTTAGTAACATGTCGTTCTGGTGTCTAATGTTTTACTCACCAGTCAGTGTGGTTAGGAACAGGTCGATCTGTTGTGTAATGTTTTACTAACCAGTAAATGTGGTTAGTAACAGGTTGTTCTGTAGTCTAATGTTTTACTAACCAGTAAGTGTGGTTAGTAACAAGTCGTTCTGTTGTCCAAAGTTTTACTAACCAGTAAGTGTGGTTAGTAACAGGTTGTTCTGTAGTCTAATGTTTAACTAACCAGTAAGTGTGGTTAGTAACATGTGGTTCTGTTGTCTAATGCTTTACTAACCAGTCAGTGTAGTTAGTAACATGTGGTTCTGTTGTCTAAAGTTTTACTAACCAGTAAGTGTGGTTAGTAACAGGTCGTTCTGTTGTGTAATGTTTTACTAACCAGTAAATGTGGTTAGTAACATGTGGTTCTGTTGTCTAATGCTTTACTAACCACTCAGTGTAGTTAGTAACATGTGGTTCTGTTGTCTAAAGTTTTACTAACCAGTAAGTGTGGTTAGTAACAGGTTGTTCTGTTGTCTAATGTTTTACTAACCAGTAAGTGTGGTTAGTAACAGGTCGTTCTGTTGTCTAATGTTTTACTAACCAGTAAGTGTGGTTAGTGACATGTCATTCTGTTGTTTAATATTTTACTAAACAGTCAGTGTGGTTAGTAACATGTCGTTCTGTGGTCTAATGTTTTACTAACCAGTCAGTGTGGTTAGTAACAGGTCGTTCTGTAGTCTAATGTTTTACTGACCAGTCAGTGTGGTTAGTAACAGGTCGTGCTGTAGTCTAATGTTTTACTAACCAGTAGGTGTGGTTAGTAACAGGTCGTGCTGTAGTCTAATGTTTTACTAACCAGTAAGTGTGGTTAGTAACAGGTCGTTCTGTAGTCTAATGTTTTACTAACCAGTCAGTGTGGTTAGTAACAGGTCGTTCTGTAGTCTAATGTTTTACTAACCAGTCAGTGTAGTTAGTAACAGGTCGTGTTAAAATCCGTGTCTCAATTTTTTGTAGTAGAGACAGCAGTTAGCTTAACGTAAGTTTTCTCTAAAATGATCAGACTTAGAAACAAATCCAGTATTCGTAAAGATGAAATCAATGTTGACAGCAGTGATTTGACGTAATGGGGTATTAAAAACATAGATGGTAGGTTATGAAAAAGTAGAGGACAGCCATTTAAGATAAAATTAATTAGTAGTAGTCATTAATCATATATCAGTTTAAATTAAAGATAAGAATACTGACTTTATTTATATCTTATTTTTACTCTGATTTCCTTTTGAGTGAATGAATTACAACTTCTTTGAAACTATCAGTCTTCATTTCCTTGAAAATATTTTTCTCAATAGTAGTTAACTGTCGAGTTTTTCTTGTCGTTCTGTATTTCTGGTGTCGCTGTGTGTTCTTTTTATGTAAGAGAAAGAACGTTCAAGTGAGAACTGGTTGCTGGAGGAGCCAAGGTTAACTCACACAAATCGGCATTTCGCAAATAATAAAGTTTGTTTGTTTGTATTTGAATTTTGCACAAAGCTACTCGAGGGCTATCTGTGCTAGTTGTCCCTAATTTAGTAGTGTAAGCCTAGAGGGAAGGCAGCTATTCATCACCACCGACTGCCAACTCTTGGGCTACTCTTTTACCAACGAATAGTGGGAATGACCGTTACATTATAACGCCCCCATGGCTGGGAGGCCGCGACCCTCGGATTACGAGTCGAACGCCTTAACACGCTTGGCCATGCCGGGCCAATACAGGTGGACACGTTTTATTGATTTCAGGAAACACAAAGAGAATAATTTAAGTTATGCAAACAGTCTGTCCCACACATTAATCTTCGTCATACATTGTGACACTACGTAATAGAACCTGTGTGCCATTCAATGAACGAAGAATAGCATTGGGATATTTATCTCTAGCTTTCTTTTGAAGTCCATTCGCCTCACTGGACATCATGCTTGCCCCATCATAGGTTTGCTCAACAAGTTTAGACCCAATATTTAATTCATCGACTAGAGTAAACGCTATCTTGAATAAACCTACAGCTGTTTGATCTGCACTAACTTTTGTAAACCCCAGAAATCTATTGTAAAATTCACCATCTTAAGTTGCATATCGCACAACACTAGAAAACTGAGAAATGGTTCTTATATCAGTAGTTTCATCTGAGGTACTATAAACAGAGAATCACTTATTTAGCTTTTACATTTATTCAACAATGTTTCACTTACACAACTGATAAGGTCATTTTGGATTCTACTTGACAGATAAGTTGTAATAGCAAACCGTGGTCACAATAATTCTTAGAAAAACCGTAAAAACCATGACGGATTTTCATGATGTTAAGTTTCATTTAGTTACAATTTTTGTTCAGTAGTAATATCCAATAAGAAGCTGTGTAACAAATGATTTAATAATAATATCCAATCAAAAACCGTGTAACACATCGTTCAGTTCACCAGGCTATGGATACACGCTTTTCAACGTCATTAGACTTACCTTTAAGCTGATGGGAAGTTGCACGTAGAATGGAAAGTCTTTCTCTCTGGATATGTTTATAGTTCTGTAATATCCTCTGTCATGAAGTGTTACTTCAATTAAGTGTAATAAAGCTGTAAAGTTGATATGCGTTAAGGGCACTAAAAACAATATGTATAACGGAGAGCCGATATTAACATAATAACCCTCATAAAAATAACCCGTATGTACCAGTTAAATTTCAGTTGAAAAGCGTCTGTTTTAGTTTTTTTTACATCACTACTATCACAATAGTTCTAGTTTAACAATAGAGCTTTAAACCGTGACCAGTTCATAGTGTCACCTACTACAGCATACATCTTAGGAGTTCCTGAAGAGAGTTTTAAAGCTAAGGTCAACATCCAGCTTGGGCACATAGTGAATGGAATTCTCACTGTTCAGGTTAACTTGCTTTGCTCATCTTCAGCAGGTAATACGTCAAGTGGTGAAGTTGTAATATTCAGAACACAGTTTCTTAGGAAGGAGTTTACTTACAAAGGTGTGAGTTCTTCACACTGAGAAACCAGTAACATAAACAGTTTGTTGGTTGTACAAATGGGAATAATAGAGTGTAAATTACTCTGGATAAACAGGAATAATAAAGTGTAAATTACTCTGGATAAACAAGAATAATGAAGTGTAAATTACTCTGGATAAACAGGAATAATAAAGTGTAACTTACTTCTGGATAAATAGGAATAATAAAGTGTAAATTACTTCTGGATAAATAGAAATAATAAAGTGTAAATTACTTTTGGATAAAGTGGAATAGTAAAGTGTAAATTACTTCTGGATAAATAGGAATAATATAGTATAAATTCCTTCTGGATAAAGTGGAATAATAAAGTGTAAATTACTTCTGTATGAACGGGAATAATAAAGTGTAAATTACTTCTGGATAAATAGGAATAATAAAGTGTAAATTACTTTTGGATAAATAGGAATAATAAAATGTAAATTACTTTTGGATAAATAGGAATAATAAAGTGTAAATTACTTCTGGATAAATAGGAATAATAAAGTGTAAATTACTTCTGGATAAATAGGAATAATAAAGTGTAAATTACTTCTGGATAAATAGGAATAATAAAATGTAAATTACTTTTGGATAAATAGGAATAATAAAGTGTAAATTACTTTTGGATAAATAGGAATAATAAAATGTAAATTACTTTTGGATAAATAGGAATAATAAAGTGTAAATTACTTCTGGATAAATAGGAATAATAAAGTGTAAATTACTTTTGGATAAATAGGAATAATAAAATGTAAATTACTTTTGGATAAATAGGAATAATAAAATGTAAATTACTTTTGGATAAATAGGAAAAATAAAGTGTAAATTACTTCTGGATAAAGTGGAATAATAAAGTGTAAATTACTTTTGGATAAAGTGGAATAGCAAAGTGTAAATTACTTCTGGATAAATAGGAATAATAAAGTGTAAATTACTTCTGGATAAATAGGAATAATATAGCATAAATTACTTCTGGATAAAGTGGAATAATAAAGTGTAAATTACTTCTGGATAAAGTGGAATAATAAAGTGTAAATTACTTCTGGATAAATAGTAATAATAAAGTGTAAATTACTTCTGGATAAATAGGAGTAATAAAATGTAAATTACTTTTGGATAAATAGGAATAATAAAGTGTAAATTACTTCTGGATAAATAGGAGTAATAAAATGTAAATTACTTTTGGATAAATAGGAATAATAAAGTGTAAATTACTTCTGGATAAATAGGAATAATAAAGTGTAAATTACTTCTGGATAAATAGGAATAATAAAGTGTAAATTACTTCTGGATAAATAGAAATAATAAAGTGTAAATTACTTTTGGATAAAGTGGAATAGTAAAGTGTAAATTACTTCTGGATAAATAGGAATAATATAGTATAAATTCCTTCTGGATAAAGTGGAATAATAAAGTGTAAATTACTTCTGTATGAACGGGAATAATAAAGTGTAAATTACTTCTGGATAAATAGGAATAATAAAGTGTAAATTACTTCTGGATAAATAGGAATAATAAAGAGTAAATTACTTCTGGATAAATAGGAATAATAAAATGTAAATTACTTTTGGATAAATAGGAATAATAAAGTGTAAATTACTTTTGGATAAATAGGAATAATAAAATGTAAATTACTTTTGGATAAATAGGAATAATAAAGTGTAAATTACTTCTTGATAAATAGGAATAATAAAGTGTAAATTACTTCTGGATAAATAGGAATAATAAAGTGTAAATTACTTCTGGATAAATAGGAATAATAAAGTGTAAATTACTTCTGAATAAATAGAAATAATAAAGTGTAAATTACTTTTGGATAAAGTGGAATAATAAAGTGTAAATTACTTCTGTATGAACGGGAATAATAAAGTGTAAATTACTTCTGGATAAATAGGAATAATAAAAAGTAAATTACTTCTGAATAAATAGAAATAATAAAGTGTAAATTACTTTTGGATAAATCGGAATAATAAAGTGTAAATTACTTCTGGATAAATAGGAATAATAAAGTGTAAATTACTTCTGGATAAATAGAAATAATAAAGTGTAAATTACTTTTGGATAAATAGGAATAATAAAGTGTAAATTACTTCTGGATAAATAGGAAGAATAAAGTGTAAATTATTTCTGGATAAATAGGAATAATAAAGTGTAAATTACTTCTGGATAAATAGGAATAATAAAATGTAAATTACTTTTGGATAAATAGGAATAATAAAGTGTAAATTACTTTTGGATAAACAGGAATAATAAAATGTAAATTACTTTTGGATAAATAGGAATAATAAAGTGTAAATTACTTCTGGATAAATAGGAATAATATAGTATAAATTCCTTCTGGATAAAGTGGAATAATAAAGTGTAAATTACTTCTGTATGAACGGGAATAATAAACTGTAAATTACTTCTGGATAAATAGGAATAATAAAATGTAAATAACTTTTGGATAAATAGGAATAATAAAGTGTAAATTACTTTTGGATAAATAGGAATAATAAAATGTAAATTACTTTTGGATAAAGTGGAATAGTAAAGTGTAAATTACTTCTGGATAAATAGGAATAATATAGTATAAATTCCTTCTGGATAAAGTGGAATAATAAAGTGTAAATTACTTCTGTATGAACGGGAATAATAAAGTGTAAATTACTTCTGGATAAATAGGAATAATAAAGTGTAAATTACTTCTGGATAAATAGGAATAATAAAGAGTAAATTACTTCTGGATAAATAGGAATAATAAAATGTAAATTACTTTTGGATAAATAGGAATAATAAAGTGTAAATTACTTTTGGATAAATAGGAATAATAAAATGTAAATTACTTTTGGATAAATAGGAATAATAAAGTGTAAATTACTTCTTGATAAATAGGAATAATAAAGTGTAAATTACTTCTGGATAAATAGGAATAATAAAGTGTAAATTACTTCTGGATAAATAGGAATAATAAAGTGTAAATTACTTCTGAATAAATAGAAATAATAAAGTGTAAATTACTTTTGGATAAAGTGGAATAATAAAGTGTAAATTACTTCTGTATGAACAGGAATAATAAAGTGTAAATTACTTCTGGATAAATAGGAATAATAAAAAAGTAAATTACTTCTGAATAAATAGAAATAATAAAGTGTAAATTACTTTTGGATAAAGAGGAATAATAAAGTGTAAATTACTTCTGGATAAATAGGAATAATAAAGTGTAAATTACTTCTGGATAAATAGAAATAATAAAGTGTAAATTACTTTTGGATAAATAGGAATAATAAAGTGTAAATTACTTCTGGATAAATAGGAATAATAAAGTGTAAATTATTTCTGGATAAATAGGAATAATAAAGTGTAAATTACTTCTGGATAAATAGGAATAATAAAATGTAAATTACTTTTGGATAAATAGGAATAATAAAGTGTAAATTACTTTTGGATAAACAGGAATAATAAAATGTAAATTACTTTTGGATAAATAGGAATAATAAAGTGTAAATTACTTCTGGATAAATAGGAATAATATAGTATAAATTCCTTCTGGATAAAGTGGAATAATAAAGTGTAAATTACTTCTGTATGAACGGGAATAATAAACTGTAAATTACTTCTGGATAAATAGGAATAATAAAATGTAAATAACTTTTGGATAAATAGGAATAATAAAGTGTAAATTACTTTTGGATAAATAGGAATAATAAAATGTAAATTACTTTTGGATAAAGTGGAATAGTAAAGTGTAAATTACTTCTGGATAAATAGGAATAATATAGTATAAATTCCTTCTGGATAAAGTGGAATAGTAAAGTGTAAATTACTTCTGGATAAATAGGAATAATAAAGTGTAAATTACTTTTGGATAAATAGGAATAATAAAATGTAAATTACTTTTGGATAAATAGGAATAATAAAGTGTAAATTACTTCTGGATAAATAGGAATAATATAGTATAAATTCCTTCTGGATAAAGTGGAATAATAAAGTGTAAATTACTTCTGTATGAACGGGAATAATAAAGTGTAAATTACTTCTGGATAAATAGGAATAATAAAGTGTAAATTACTTCTGGATAAATAGGAATAATAAAATGTAAATTACTTCTGGATAAATAGGAATATTAAAGTGTAAATTACTTCTGAATAAATAGAAATAATAAAATGTAAATTACTTTTGGATAAATAGGAATAATAAAGTGTAAATTACTTCTGGATAAATAGGAATAATATAGTATAAATTCCTTCTGGATAAAGTGGAATAATAAAGTGTAAATTACTTCTGTATGAACGGGAATAATAAAGTGTAAATTACTTCTGGATAAATAGGAATAATAAAGTGTAAATTACTTCTGGATAAATAGGAATAATAAAATGTAAATTACTTCTGGATAAATAGGAATATTAAAGTGTAAATTACTTCTGAATAAATAGAAATAATAAAGTGTAAATTACTTTTGGATAAAGTGGAATAATAAAGTGTAAATTACTTCTGGATAAATAGAAATAATAAAGTGTAAATTTCTTTTGGATAAAGTGGAATAGTAAAGTGTAAATTACTTCTGGATAAAGTGGAATAATAAAATGTAAATTACTTTTGGATAAAGTGGAATAGTAAAGTGTAAATTACTTCTGGATAAATAGGAATAATAAAGTGTAAATTACTTCTGGATAAATAGGAATAATATAGTATAAATTATTTGTGGATAAAGTGGAATAATAAAGTGTAAATTACTTCTGTATGAACGGGAATAATAAAGTGTAAATTACTTCTGGATAAATAGAAATAATAAAGTTTAAATTACTTTTGGATAAAGTGGAATAGTAAAGTGTAAATTACTTCTGGATAAAGTGGAATAATAAAGTGTAAATTACTTTTGGATAAAGTGGAATAATAAAGTGTAAATTACTTCTGGATAAATAGGAATAATAAAGTGTAAATTACTTCTGGATAAATAGGAATAATATAGTATAAATTATTTGTGGATAAAGTGGAATAATAAAGTGTAAATTACTTCTGTATGAACGGGAATAATAAAGTGTAAATTACTTCTGGATAAATAGAAATAATAAAGTGTAAATTACTTTTGGATAAATAGGAATAATATAGTATAAATTCCTTCTGGATAAAGTGGAATAATAAAGTGTAAATTACTTCTGTATGAACGGGAATAATAAACTGTAAATTACTTCTGGATAAATAGGAATAATAAAATGTAAATAACTTTTGGATAAATAGGAATAATAAAGTGTAAATTACTTTTGGATAAATAGGAATAATAAAATGTAAATTACTTTTGGATAAAGTGGAATAGTAAAGTGTAAATTACTTCTGGATAAATAGGAATAATATAGTATAAATTCCTTCTGGATAAAGTGGAATAATAAAGTGTAAATTACTTCTGTATGAACGGGAATAATAAAGTGTAAATTACTTCTGGATAAATAGGAATAATAAAGTGTAAATTACTTTTTGGATAAATAGGAATAATAAAATGTAAATTACTTTTGGATAAATAGGAATAATAAAGTGTAAATTACTTCTGGATAAATAGGAATAATATAGTATAAATTCCTTCTGGATAAAGTGGAATAATAAAGTGTAAATTACTTCTGTATGAACGGGAATAATAAAGTGTAAATTACTTCTGGATAAATAGGAATAATAAAGTGTAAATTACTTCTGGATAAATAGGAATAATAAAATGTAAATTACTTCTGGATAAATAGGAATATTAAAGTGTAAATTACTTCTGAATAAATAGAAATAATAAAATGTAAATTACTTTTGGATAAATAGGAATAATAAAGTGTAAATTACTTCTGGATAAATAGGAATAATATAGTATAAATTCCTTCTGGATAAAGTGGAATAATAAAGTGTAAATTACTTCTGTATGAACGGGAATAATAAAGTGTAAATTACTTCTGGATAAATAGGAATAATAAAGTGTAAATTACTTCTGGATAAATAGGAATAATAAAATGTAAATTACTTCTGGATAAATAGGAATATTAAAGTGTAAATTACTTCTGAATAAATAGAAATAATAAAGTGTAAATTCCTTCTGGATAAAGTGGAATAATAAAGTGTAAATTACTTCTGTATGAACGGGAATAATAAAGTGTAAATTACTTCTGGATAAATAGGAATAATAAAGTGTAAATTACTTTTGGATAAATAGGAATAATAAAATGTAAATTACTTTTGGATAAATAGGAATAATAAAGTGTAAATTACTTCTGGATAAAGTGGAATAATAAAGTGTAAATTACTTCTGGATAAAGTGGAATAATAAAGTGTAAATTACTTCTGGATAAATAGGAATAATAAAATGTAAATTACTTCTGGATAAATAGGAATATTAAAGTGTAAATTACTTCTGAATAAATAGAAATAATAAAGTGTAAATTACTTTTGGATAAATAGGAATAATATAGTATAAATTCCTTCTGGATAAAGTGGAATAATAAAGTGTAAATTACTTCTGTATGAACGGGAATAATAAACTGTAAATTACTTCTGGATAAATAGGAATAATAAAATGTAAATAACTTTTGGATAAATAGGAATAATAAAGTGTAAATTACTTTTGGATAAATAGGAATAATAAAATGTAAATTACTTTTGGATAAAGTGGAATAGTAAAGTGTAAATTACTTCTGGATAAATAGGAATAATATAGTATAAATTCCTTCTGGATAAAGTGGAATAATAAAGTGTAAATTACTTCTGTATGAACGGGAATAATAAAGTGTAAATTACTTCTGGATAAATAGGAATAATAAAGTGTAAATTACTTTTGGATAAATAGGAATAATAAAATGTAAATTACTTTTGGATAAATAGGAATAATAAAGTGTAAATTACTTCTGGATAAATAGGAATAATATAGTATAAATTCCTTCTGGATAAAGTGGAATAATAAAGTGTAAATTACTTCTGTATGAACGGGAATAATAAAGTGTAAATTACTTCTGGATAAATAGGAATAATAAAGTGTAAATTACTTCTGGATAAATAGGAATAATAAAATGTAAATTACTTCTGGATAAATAGGAATATTAAAGTGTAAATTACTTCTGAATAAATAGAAATAATAAAATGTAAATTACTTTTGGATAAATAGGAATAATAAAGTGTAAATTACTTCTGGATAAATAGGAATAATATAGTATAAATTCCTTCTGGATAAAGTGGAATAATAAAGTGTAAATTACTTCTGTATGAACAGGAATAATAAAGTGTAAATTACTTCTGGATAAATAGGAATAATAAAGTGTAAATTACTTCTGGATAAATAGGAATAATAAAATGTAAATTACTTCTGGATAAATAGGAATAATAAAGTGTAAATTACTTCTGAATAAATAGAAATAATAAAGTGTAAATTCCTTCTGGATAAAGTGGAATAATAAAGTGTAAATTACTTCTGTATGAACGGGAATAATAAAGTGTAAATTACTTCTGGATAAATAGGAATAATAAAGTGTAAATTACTTTTGGATAAATAGGAATAATAAAATGTAAATTACTTTTGGATAAATAGGAATAATAAAGTGTAAATTACTTCTGGATAAAGTGGAATAATAAAGTGTAAATTACTTCTGGATAAAGTGGAATAATAAAGTGTAAATTACTTCTGGATAAATAGGAATAATAAAATGTAAATTACTTCTGGATAAATAGGAATATTAAAGTGTAAATTACTTCTGAATAAATAGAAATAATAAAGTGTAAATTACTTCTGGATAAATAGAAATAATAAAGTGTAAATTTCTTTTGGATAAAGTGGAATAGTAAAGTGTAAATTACTTCTGGATAAAGTGGAATAATAAAATGTAAATTACTTTTGGATAAAGTGGAATAGTAAAGTGTAAATTACTTCTGGATAAATAGGAATAATAAAGTGTAAATTACTTCTGGATAAATAGGAATAATATAGTATAAATTATTTGTGGATAAAGTGGAATAATAAAGTGTAAATTACTTCTGTATGAACGGGAATAATAAAGTGTAAATTACTTCTGGATAAATAGAAATAATAAAGTTTAAATTACTTTTGGATAAAGTGGAATAGTAAAGTGTAAATTACTTCTGGATAAAGTGGAATAATAAAGTGTAAATTACTTTTGGATAAAGTGGAATAGCAAAGTGTAAATTACTTCTGGATAAATAGGAATAATAAAGTGTAAATTACTTCTGGATAAATAGGAATAATATAGTATAAATTATTTGTGGATAAAGTGGAATAATAAAGTGTAAATTACTTCTGTATGAACGGGAATAATAAAGTGTAAATTACTTCTGGATAAATAGAAATAATAAAGTGTAAATTACTTTTGGATAAAGTGGAATAGTAAAGTGTAAATTATTTCTGGATAAAGTGGAATAATAAAGTGTAAATTACTTTTGGATAAAGTGGAATAGCAAAGTGTAAATTACTTCTGGATAAATAGGAATAATAAAGTGTAAATTACTTCTGGATAAATAGGAATAATATAGCATAAATTACTTCTGGATAAAGTGGAATAATAAAGTGTAAATTACTTTTGGATAAAGTGGAATAATAAAGTGTAAATTACTTCTGGATAAATAGGAATAATAAAGTGTAAAATACTTCTGGATAAATAGAAATAATAAAGTGTAAATTACTTCTGGATAAATGGAAATATTCAAGTGTAAATTACTTCTGGATAAATGGAAATATTCAAGTGTAAATTACTTCTGGGTAAATGGAAATATTCAAGTGTAAATTACTTCTGGGTAAATAGGAATAATAAAGTGTAAATAGTTTATGTTTTTGGATGTAAAATCATTTCTCTTGTACTACAAAACTTTATTACATATAGGTGAAAGGTAATGTAAACAACAATATACTTACTAAGAGAGTTTTTTTGTGTTCCTAAATGGTATGTGACGCAGAAGTATGTTTTGTCTATAGTATTTTCTTTTACAGTTGGATATTTGATATTCACAAGTTTAAACCATCTCTGTAAACTTAGTATTTAAAAAATAAAAGCGATAAGATGATTTTGTACGTGAAGTCATACATTAATCCTGTTGTGTTTGCGGAGGGAAATCGAATCCCTGATTTTAACATTGTAAATCCGTAGACTTGCCGCTGTACCAGAGAGGGATTATATAAAACTTACTTTGTTATTGTAAGTCTTTATTATACTTTTAACATATACGTAATAATGATTCCTAAACTTAAAAATAAGACAGGTGGCAGCACCAACACATTTATTTAAGTACTGATTATGCAGGTGGCAGCACCAATCCATGTTTCTAAATATTGACTATGGCATCACGACAAAGAAATGAAGAAGTTAAGATAATAATTATATGATAAACAAGGTTAATTAGCACAATACCGAAACAAGCTTAATGAAATGATACGACCAAAAATGTATTCTGACTTCACGAAGATAAAGAGAGCTTTAGATTATGTCTCTTTTTAAATTTAATACAATTAGTGTCACCTTACCTGAATGCACTATATCATTGTTCATTCAGAAACCGACCCGGCATGGTCAGGTGGTTGAGACACTCGAGTCGTAATCCGAGCGTCGCGAGTTCGAATCTCCGTCACGCCAAACATGCTCGCCCTTTCAGCTGTGGGGGCGTCATAACGTTCGGTCAATCCTAC
Organism: Tachypleus tridentatus; assembly: GCF_004210375.1. Taxonomy (NCBI): domain Eukaryota; kingdom Metazoa; phylum Arthropoda; class Merostomata; order Xiphosura; family Limulidae; genus Tachypleus; species Tachypleus tridentatus. The sequence goes on along the minus strand of NC_134829.1, from coordinate 640,451 downwards.
TATTCGTTGTTAAAAAAGAGTATCCCAAGAGTTGGCAGTGGGTGGTGATGACTAGCTGCCTTCCCTCTAGTTTTTTACTGCTAAATTAGGGACGGTTAGAGCAGATAGCCCTCGAGTTGCTTTGCGCGAAATTCAAAAGCAAACAAAACAAACATCCCTGTAGTCTTACACTGAAAAATTAGGGATGGCTAGCGCGAACAACCTTTGTGTAGTTTTGCGCGAAATTCAAAACAAACCAAACCATTCAGAAACTATGTTCTCTAAAGCCTCTCCAGCGATAAAAGAACTTGATCTAGACGAAACTAGCTTCGTAAATGATATCTAACTGTGGTAAAAACTGTAGTTCATACTGATAATGGTTCGTTTGTTAGCGTTGTATTTTGTAGCTTAGCAACCAAGGTCTTAAGCTACATCATGTTCTAACATCGTGTCATGTGTTGGTTTCTCACATGTAAACATGTGGTGATGAAATTGTTGGAGAACTAATTGTATTGATTATTTAAATTGTTATAAAGGACGTTGCTAAGGTTACACCAATCGTTACTTAATATATTACAGAGTGAATACGTTAATACTTTTTAAAATACAAATTGTATTAAATGGTTACCTTTATGCTACCGATTTAGATAATTATAATATTTTATATAAAACTTCATAGTATAATTACCTAAAATAAACTTGAACTGAACAGTAATTTAAGATAGTACAAAAGAAAAGGTGAACATTTCTTTTTTTTACAAAATTCTAAAGTTTCGCACAAAATAAAAGTTTCGCTTTTATCGCACATTTCACGTACAGATATCAGGCTTGTTCATTGTACATTTCACGTACAGATATCAGGCTTGTTTGTTGTACATTTCACTTACAGATATCAGGCTTTTTCATTGTACATTTCACGTACAGATATCAGGCTTGTTCATTGTACATTTCACGTACAGATATCAGGCTTGTTTGTTGTACATTTCACGTACAGATATCAGGCTTGTTTATTGTACATTTCACGTACAGGTATTAGGCTTGTTCATTGTACATTTCACGTACAGATATCAGCTTGTTCATGGCACATTTCACGTACAGATATCAGGCTTGTTGATCGCACATTTCACGTACAGATATCAGGCTTGTTCATCGCACATTTCACGTACAGATATCAGGCTTGTTGATTGTACATTTCACGTACAAATATCAGCTTGTTCATGGCACATTTTACGTGCAGATATCAGACTTGTCCTTGAATTAGTCATAAGTTTGTTCTGAATTTCGCGCAAAGCTACACGAGGGCTATCTGAGCTAGCCGTCCCTAATTTAGCAGTGTAAGATTAGATGGAAGGCAGCTAGCTAGTCATCGCCATGAACCCCCAACGAATAGTGGGATTGACCGTAACATTATAACGTCCCCTCGGTTGAAAGGACAAGCATGTTTGGTGTGATGGTGGTTCGATGCAAAGGCCCTCGGATTACGAGTCGAGTGGCTTAATCACTTAGCCATGCCCGGCCTAGTCGTAAGTTATCAAAACTGATTCCTCTTTATAGGTTTCGCTAAACTTTCTCGTGGAAGCGGTCATTAGATTCTGGAGCCTAAAAATGAACTTCTTTATTAAATGAAGAAAAAATTCGGTCTGTTAAGCACGTGTTTGTTTAGGCCAGAGGCTCGCGCGATATCCCACAATCCTAGACTGCTGCGTCAGTGATCATTTTCAGTACACATTGATGAGAACTTGCTCTCTGTTTAAACCAGTCTATACGATTTCCCGCATCACCTCTTCACTGCAGCAAAACCCACGCTTCAGTGGAGAGAAGAAGAAATCGCTTAATCGGTTGAACAGAACTATTATCCAGTAACAACAGAGGGTATATTATGTGGCCATGACCTGAGGCAGAGATTTAACATGACATTAATTAAATCAAGACATCTGCGTTTAAACAAATTAAATGTTCTCGTTTTGTATATGGAAATTTGACCTTCAAATGTGTAGAGACATCAAGAACAATTGGAGATTAGGTTTCTGATTAAATAGGGTACGAACTTCACGTGCAGCTAAAATCATTTAGTCGTAACTTTACATTTACATCACCCATACAAAATAAAAATCTAATAAACCGTTTATCAAGGACAATCTCGAATAACTCCAGGAAATACCTGTCTGTTGGAATCATCTAATATTTTATTAACAAATTAAATTTGAAAATTTGAAATATATGTATAAAAGTAGATATGAGGAAGTCTAAATCATTTGATATGTTTTTGGTAATCCAAAGTTGTATGACCAGGGATCGAATCCAATATCTCCCACTTTGAGCTGAAGTGTTAATCATTTTGAAAATGAAAAAAAAAAACACGCACTTTTAAATAACCGACATAATTTCGTTACACACAGTTTCTTACAGATACTAGCTATAGGGAAATCGTTAAATAATTATCGTGCTACAGGGTGTTCCAAAAGTCACTGTGCAGTTTTGTAATCATATGTTATTATATTTCAGATTTTGATCCCAATATGGTTTTAACAACTCAAGAACATGAATGGCTCGTCGAACACCTATTCCGAGAAGGTGGTAGATACACAGATGTGGGGCGACAGCGATTTGCTGAAAAATTCCCAGATACACCTGTTCCACATTGCAATACAGTTCGTAACCTTGTTGATAAGTTTTGGAAACTGGATCAGTGGATGATGCCAAACGCTGTGGAAAACAAAGCTATCGGAGGAGAAACTGTTGGATATTTCTGACAGTGTGATGCAGAGTCCATCAAAATCATTACGAATGTTAGCTCAGCAGAATGATATTGGTCTTGGAACTGCTCATAAGGCTGTCAGAAAGAAATTAAAGCTCTTCCCATACAAAATAATGGCGGTACAAGAACTGGAAGCAACTGATAATGAAAAACGAATACACTATTGCAGATGATTTAACCGATTTATCGAAGAGAATACAGCTAAAGTGCTGCATGGACCTTTTTCTCCGACTAAGCATGGTTCCATCTCTCGGATTACGTTAATTCACAAAATTCAAGGTTGTGGTCATCCGACAATCCTCACAGTTTGCACGAAACACCCCTACATGATTTCAAGGTTGGTGTGTGGGTTGAGATTTCCAGACGTCAAATTCTTGGCTCTATTTTCTTTATGAACACAATAAACAGAGAGCGCTATTGTTCAGAGATTCTTCACACCTTCATAAGTCAGATGACAAGTGATGAAATCAATTACTCATTGTTTCAACAGGATGGTTCTACTGCCCACACATCTCACAGATCTATACGGTTATTAAAGGAATGTTTTGGAGACCGCATTATTTCCAAAGACGTGTGGCCCCCACGCTCACCAGATCTTCATCCACCAGACTTTTATCTACGGGGAGCAGCAAAATCTGTAGTGTATCGAGGTCGTCCGCGCACGCTGGATGACCTGGAGGCAGCGATAACAGCATTCATTCAGTCTATTTGAAGCCAGCAACTGATAGCGGTGTTTAGAAACAAAATAAGAAGCATCCAGGCCTGTATTGATACCAACGGGGGTCACTTTCAACATTGTTTATAATTGTCATTCATATTTACCTCCTGTATTCTATATTGAAACATGTCTGTTAATAAATATATAAGTGCACAGTGACTTTCCAAACACTTTGTATGTTACTTTGTGTTTGATGAAATAAAACATGTACAATTTGCTTTCCGCGGAAGAATATTTTTTACACATAACACTCTGCTACGTGATTTTCTATAAATTCACAGTGTAACACATGAGCTAATAACAACTGAATTTATGAGTGTTCCGTTTTCATAATCCGCCAGTCTGTTAAAAATCGGAATACCTCCTTTACTTCAATTATAATTCGATCAACTGCTTTGTTATTAGGTGATCACTGGTGTTCGGTGTGTTTTACCTCACAGTTAACATTGTAATATCACACCTCCACAAGCCACATTACAACTATCTGTATAAATCCACTAAGAATAGTGTATAGCAATATTCACCTGTATATTTTTTGCACGCTTCAGACTGTTGTAAAGCAGTCTTTGAATGATCACCATATGATCTGGATCTGCGGTAACTGTACAACACCAACATCCAGTGTTCGATCCCATCTGGTGGATAGAGTGCAGATTACTTATTGTAACGTTTTTACGTTGAAACATAGAAACGTAACATCTATGTTGTTCCAGCACACAGTACCTCAAATGAAACGTTTAGTCACTCACTGATGAGACACGAAGTTTTATTTGGTACATCCGTAGACTAGCAAAATATGGTCTGTTATTTTCCATCAGAGTAAGATACTAATGTTACAAAGACCATCAGTTTTATTGTAGTGTATTATAACAACATACAGATCATATTTATATATTAATTATAATATATTTATATATATATAAATATAAGACAAAATAATAAATTATACTTTAGTACTTTAGAAAAGTGCACTTATCTTTTCGCGTTATGTGTTTTCACAATCTTTGCGACGAGTGTTGTAAGAAAACTAATTTCCCAGCAGTACGAGCGCCGCCTACGTTGGTATTCCCCTATGGCTGGTTAAACCTCCCCTTGTTTTTACTGCGTATAGCTTTAGAGCTTCTTTCGCTAAAGAAATTAAATTGTCGAACACGTGAAGAACGAAAATAGGTTTTGGTTTTTGTTTCCTTTCTCTTTATTATTGTTTTCTGTCGCTTTCCCAGAATCCTCTGTTTCCTGTAGTCCTTCCAGAGGGCTCTGTTTTCAAGTGATGTAAAACCACCAGATAAACATTCGACACGACACATAAACAGTTTTTTCGTGTAGCAACAGCGAAATGTATACTCAGTGGAAAATAATTTAGAGAACACAACTGACTTGACCACGCGTTTAAGTATAATAATTATAATAAAACATCCAAAAACACATTTCGTGACAAAGAAATAGTTGAAAATCTAGTACTGACTTTTGTAAAAAGTAAAACTTCTTGACGAGTACATAGTTGTTTGATTTATAGAATTATTTAATATTAAATACTTAGCAGTGTTTTCTAGTGAAATGACAATGGGGTTAAAAGGTGTGTTTTGTAAATAATATTCATAAGATAGATGTGGACATAAACTAGCTATTTAAGTGTCATATAAATGTTGATTGGAAAAACTTTACCTACGTAAAATTTTATTTGTTTGTTGAATTTCGTGCAAAGCTGCTTAAGAGCTAGTATGTTAGCTGTTCTCAGTTTTAAAGTGATAGATAAAAGAGAAGGCAACTGCTCAATGTCATCCGCCGCCAACTCTTGAGTTACTTACTTTTCGGACTGATTACAACGCTCCCAAAGCGAAACGCGTTTGATTATAAGGCTCGATTCAGTGACCCGCATATTGCGAGTCAGTGTTTTAACCACCAGGCTATGGGAGGTCCCATCACGAGTCTAGTGTCTCGAGGCAACATTCGATAATGACGTTTTATTATAAGGAAATACATAAAACGAACACGTTATTCTTTGAATGGGTGCGTTTGATAGCATTTGTTGCTGCGGAGAAGTCTGGACAGATGTGTTTTCACAAGATGTCTTATAAATGTCTTTGTTAAACTTAGAACACAAATTGCTTACATATTTCCGTATCCTAGAGTCAAAGATTAATGACATAATATTTGTCGGGAGTTAAGACATAAACAGCTATAACTGAAATAACACAATTTGACATATATGTTCAAGTGATAACCGGATAAAACTAATGTGAGACACATCAATAAGTCACAAAGGGATAAAGATTGGATAACAAAATGTGAAACACATCAAAAAGGCATGAAGAGATAAAGCTTGGATAACAAAATGTGAGACACATCCAAAAGTCACAAGGGAATAAAACTTGGATAACAAAAAGAGAGACACATTCATTAGTCACGAAGTGATAAAGGTTGGATAACAAAATGTTAGACACAACCACAAGTCATGAAGGGATAAAGCTTGGATAAAAAAATGTTAGACATGTTTATATGTCATGAAAAGATAAAGCTTGGATAACAAAACGTGAGACACATCCATAAGTCATGAAGTGATAAAGCTTGGATAACAAAATGTGAAACACATCAAAAAGGGATGAAGAGATAAAGCTTGGATAAAAAAATGTGAGACACATCCATAAGTCATGAAGTGATAAAACTTGGATAACAAAATATGAGACACATCCATAAGTCAAGAACGGATAAAGCTTGGATAACAAAATGTGAGACACATCCATAAATCGTGGAGGGATAAAGCTTGGATAACAAAATGTTAGACACTTCTACAAGTTATGAAGTGATAAAGCTTGGATAACAAAATGTTAGACACGTCTATAAGTCATGAACTGATAAAGCTTAGACAACAAAATGTGAGACACATCAAAAAGTCATGAAATGATAAAGCTTGGACAACAAAATGTGAGACACATCAAAAAGTCATGAAATGATAAAGATTGGATAACAAAATGTGAGACACATCAAAAAGTCATGAAATGATAAAGCTTGGATAATAAAATGTGAGACACATCAAAAAGTCATGAAATGATAAAGCTTGGATAACAAAATGTGAGACACATCCATAAGTCATGAAGTGATAACATGAACTTTTACCTGCATAACCTTCATCTGGACTACAGAAAGTAATTACTATATACAACAACAAGGACTGAGCATTTTACCATCAGAATCTTTAAATTGACTACATGAATTAAATACTGTATAGAACAACAAGAACTGAACATTTTACCATCAGAATCTTCAAATTGACTACATGAATTAAATACTGTATAGAACAACAAGAACTGAACATTTTACCATCAGAATCTTCAAATTGACTACATGAATTAAATACTGTATACAACAAGAAGGACTGAACATTTTACCATCAGAATCTTCAAATTGACTACATGAATTAAATACTGTATAGAACAACAAGAACTGAACATTTTACCATCAGAATCTTCAAATTGACTACATGAATTAAATACTGTATAGAACAACAAGAACTGAACATTTTACCATCAGAATCTTCAAATTGACTACATGAATTAAATACTGTATAGAACAACAAGAACTGAACATTTTACCATCAGAATCTTTAAATTGACTACATGAATTAAATACTGTATACAACAACAAGGACTGAACATTTTACCATCAGAATCTTTAACTTGACAGTACAAAGATTACACATGTTGTACCAAGTATAACCGCGAGAAGTGGATACCTATCCAACATGGCTAGATTTTATATCATCATGTCAGGCTTAATAAAGCTTGAATATCAAATAACTTGTCAGATAACAATACTTAACAATATTTTGTGTGTGTTTTGTTTATTTGTTTTGATGCTGAAAAGAAAAGAATTTTGAAAATGTCTTCCTACTATTATCCTTGTTTATATATATATTTACTGTAAGAAATACAATGTTTATATTTCTACGTAGGATATTTTTAGCACATGTCATTGAATCTACTTACAAACAAGCTAAACATGCGTTACTGTCAAAAGAATAAACGTGTTCTAGAACTGATACAAATGTGTTCAATGGAACATCTGAAAGAAAGTAGAACTTTTATTTTATGTTTTCCTAAATAAATAATTAATTGTGAAAGAAAAACAACAACGAAAACCGTCTGTTTGAAGATAAACAGCAGAAAATTATGGGGATAAAGTATCTTTATATTTGTTCTGAAATAAAAACATGCTGTGACACTTTATAAGTACTGTTGTTGTTTTTGGTAAGTTGTGGAAACAGTGAAACCACTGCTTTGAAAGTGTAGTTTTTCCACCATAGTGAGTAACTGTCTTTCAGAAAGAACTGATTTTGGCAGCTTTGATATTGAGTCTCTGCATCATTAGTTTAGTTATATTAGATTTCACAAGAATTGTTTTTGTATAAAACCCCATAACCCGAGTCTTTTCGAGAGGTACACTTTCCTTTCTCAGGGGGAAACTTGGAGTGGTGGTGTAATGGAATGAGTGATACACAGAATTTATTAAAAATCATTAATCTAGGAAATCTTTGATATTTCTCATTGAAAAAGAGAAACTTATCTCTGGACGAATCACAGACGACTTGTGAATGTCCACTCGATAGGTGTTTCACTAGTGACACCTCGTGGTAGAAAAGTATCTTTATGAATTTTATTGGTATTTAATTTTAATAATCAAACTAAACTTTTTAAATTCAGCTATAAATATTATATTTATAATATAAGTATTTCTTTCTGTATAATAGCAATCGATAAATGAATTAAAATGTATTTACTTTCGTACATATTTACTAACATTAACTGTCAATATTTGGGTAAAGACAGTTGATATCCATTTAACGCCGGGATAGAGTGAGAAAATAAAAACTTCTCTTTAAAAGGCCTATTTGCATCTTGTCGTGCATGAACTATGACTGAATTATAAAGAGTGGGGAACTGATTTTATGTTTTCCCTTGGCTTTGAGCCTAATGAGTATCCTTAATTTAAATATTAGAAATGAAACAAAAAAGAAAACCTACAAACTTTTATATTTTCTTGTAAGTCTGACAAAGGTTAATATACTCTCGTTCACATAAGTAACGTCAGCATTCCGACAGTTAATGACACCACTGCTGACACAAAGCCCTCTACCATCTAGTACGGCTAATTCCCTCTAGGATGGTAATAAGACCTCGGGTGGGAGGCGGCGTAATATACCGGAAACTAATCAATAAATTTTTTTAGTCTAGGCATTCGAACCGATAAAGTAATAAAAGTCAGCACGCGAAAATATTGTAGGCTCTCCCTATTCCATGTTCTATTTTCAAGCGTTTGTTAGATTTTTTATACGTTACATTTTTACTTATTCTGTTAATGTATAACTCACATATTTTTGTTTCGGTAACTATCAAATGGTTTATTACCTGAGTTCTTTTACCACCAATGGCAGAATTGTACATTACTTGACAGTAGAACAGAAGTAAAAACTGGTTTATTCAGTTTCCTACTATCTAAGTATTTTATACGAATTAGTTCTTACCTTGGGATAGGATTTGTTTGTTTGCTCAGGGTAAGATGCACAAGGTTTATCTGTGCTGCCTCTTTTGAACTGAGAGAGCAGTGAACTAGTCATTAGCATCTAACGTCAACTCTTATGAGAACCTGAATAATGGGATAGTAAGATTTCACTGCTACTCTCATAACGTAGAAATGACTTCAAGGATTGCGATGTTGCGACAACGGAACATAGGTCATGGATCCCTGGATTCAGAATCCGTTTACGCCAAAAACTAGAATACGCTAGATTCATTTGAATCGGAGTTGAACTGGTTAACTAATAACATTCTCGCTTTCACTATTTAACCAACTTTAAAGAAACACCAAGTAAGGAATATCACACAAAAAATGAGATAACCAAGTAAGGAAGATCACAAGTAGAGAAACAATTGAAATAATTAAGTGAGGAAGATCACGAGCAGAGAAACAATTGAAATAATTAAGTAAGGAAGATCACGAGCAGAGAAACAATTGAAATAATTAAGTGAAGAAGATCACGAGCAGAGAAACAATTGAAATAATTAAGTAAGGAAGATCACGAGCAGAGAAAAAATTGAAATAATTAAGTGAGGAAGATCACGAGCAGAGAAACAATTGAAATAATTAAGTAAGGAAGATCACGAGCAGAGAAACAATTGAAATAATTAAGTGAGGAAGATCACAAGTAGAGAAACAATTGAAATAATTAAGTAAGGAAGATCACAAGCAGAGAAACAATTGAAATAATTAAGTGAGGAAGATCACGAGCAGAGAAACAATTGAAATAATTAAGTGAGGAAGATAACGAGCAGAGAAACAATTGAAATAACCAAGTAAGGAAGATCACGAGCAGAGAAACAATTGAAATAATTAAGTGAGGAAGATCACGAGCAGAGAAACAATTGAAATAATTAAGTAAGGAAGATCACGAGCAGAGAAACAATTGAAATAATTAAGTGAGGAAGATCACAAGTAGAGAAACAATTGAAATAATTAAGTAAGGAAGATCACAAGCAGAGAAACAATTGAAATAATTAAGTGAGGAAGATCACGAGCAGAGAAACAATTGAAATAATTAAGTGAGGAAGATAACGAGCAGAGAAACAATTGAAATAATTAAGTGAAGAAGATCACGAGCAGAGAAACAATTGAAATAATTAAGTGAGGAAGATCACGAGCAGAGAAACAATTGAAATAATTAAGTGAGGAAGATCACGAGCAGAGAAACAATTGAAATAATTAAGTGAGGAAGATCACAAGCAGAGAAACAATTGAAATAATTAAGTAAGGAAGATCACAAGCAGAGAAACAATTGAAATAATTAAGTGAGGAAGATCACGAGCAGAGAAACAATTGAAATAATTAAGTAAGGAAGATCACGAGCAGAGAAACAATTGAAATAACCAAGTAAGGAAGATCACGAGCAGAGAAAAAATTGAAATAATTAAGTGAGGAAGATCACGAGCAGAGAAACAATTGAAATAATTAAGTAAGGAAGATCACGAGCAGAGAAACAATTGAAATAATTAAGTGAGGAAGATCACAAGCAGAGAAACAATTGAAATAATTAAGTAAGGAAGATCACAAGCAGAGAAACAATTGAAATAATTAAGTGAGGAAGATCACGAGCAGAGAAACAATTGAAATAATTAAGTGAGGAAGATAACGAGCAGAGAAACAATTGAAATAATTAAGTGAGGAAGATCACGAGCAGAGAAACAATTGAAATAATTAAGTGAGGAAGATCACGAGCAGAGAAACAATTGAAATAATTAAGTAAGGAAGATCACGAGCAGAGAAACAATTGAAATAATTAAGTGAGGAAGATCACAAGTAGAGAAACAATTGAAATAATTAAGTAAGGAAGATCACAAGCAGAGAAACAATTGAAATAATTAAGTGAGGAAGATCACGAGCAGAGAAACAATTGAAATAATTAAGTGAGGAAGATAACGAGCAGAGAAACAATTGAAATAATTAAGTGAAGAAGATCACGAGCAGAGAAACAATTGAAATAATTAAGTGAGGAAGATCACGAGCAGAGAAGCAATTGAAATAATTAAGTGAGGAAGATAACGAGTAGAGAAACAATTGAAATAATTAAGTGAGGAAGATCACAAGTAGAGAAACAATTGAAATAATTAAGTGAGGAAGATCACGAGCAGAGAAACAATTGAAATAATTAAGTGAGGAAGATCACAAGTAGAGAAACAATTGAAATAATTAAGTAAGGAAGATCACAAGCAGAGAAACAATTGAAATAATTAAGTGAGGAAGATCACGAGCAGAGAAACAATTGAAATAATTAAGTAAGGAAGATCACGAGCAGAGAAACAATTGAAATAACCAAGTAAGGAAGATCACGAGCAGAGAAAAAATTGAAATAATTAAGTGAGGAAGATCACGAGCAGAGAAACAATTGAAATAATTAAGTAAGGAAGATCACGAGCAGAGAAACAATTGAAATAATTAAGTGAGGAAGATCACAAGTAAAGAAACAATTGAAATAATTAAGTGAGGAAGATCACGAGCAGAGAAACAATTGAAATAATTAAGTAAGGAAGATCACGAGCAGAGAAACAATTGAAATAATTAAGTGAGGAAGATCACGAGCAGAGAAACAATTGAAATAATTAAGTGAAGAAGATCACAAGTAGAGAAACAATTGAAATAATTAAGTAAGGAAGATCACCAGCAGAGAAACAATTGAAATAATTAAGTGAGGAAGATCACGAGCAGAGAAACAATTGAAATAATTAAGTGAGGAAGATCACGAGCAGAGAAACAATTGAAATAATTAAGTGAGGAAGATAACGAGCAGAGAAACAATTGAAATAATTAAGTGAGGAAGATCACGAGCAGAGAAACAATTGAAATAATTAAGTGAGGAAGATCACGAGCAGAGAAACAATTGAAATAATTAAGTAAGGAAGATCACGAGCAGAGAAACAATTGAAATAATTAAGTGAGGAAGATCACAAGTAGAGAAACAATTGAAATAATTAAGTAAGGAAGATCACAAGCAGAGAAACAATTGAAATAATTAAGTGAGGAAGATCACGAGCAGAGAAACAATTGAAATAATTAAGTGAGGAAGATAACGAGCAGAGAAACAATTGAAATAATTAAGTGAAGAAGATCACGAGCAGAGAAACAATTGAAATAATTAAGTGAGGAAGATCACGAGCAGAGAAGCAATTGAAATAATTAAGTGAGGAAGATAACGAGTAGAGAAACAATTGAAATAATTAAGTGAGGAAGATCACAAGTAGAGAAACAATTGAAATAATTAAGTGAGGAAGATCACGAGCAGAGAAACAATTGAAATAATTAAGTGAGGAAGATCACAAGTAGAGAAACAATTGAAATAATTAAGTAAGGAAGATCACAAGCAGAGAAACAATTGAAATAATTAAGTGAGGAAGATCACGAGCAGAGAAACAATTGAAATAATTAAGTAAGGAAGATCACGAGCAGAGAAACAATTGAAATAACCAAGTAAGGAAGATCACGAGCAGAGAAAAATTGAAATAATTAAGTGAGGAAGATCACGAGCAGAGAAACAATTGAAATAATTAAGTAAGGAAGATCACGAGCAGAGAAACAATTGAAATAATTAAGTGAGGAAGATCACAAGTAAAGAAACAATTGAAATAATTAAGTGAGGAAGATCACGAGCAGAGAAACAATTGAAATAATTAAGTAAGGAAGATCACGAGCAGAGAAACAATTGAAATAATTAAGTGAGGAAGATCACGAGCAGAGAAACAATTGAAATAATTAAGTGAAGAAGATCACAAGTAGAGAAACAATTGAAATAATTAAGTAAGGAAGATCACCAGCAGAGAAACAATTGAAATAATTAAGTGAGGAAGATCACGAGCAGAGAAACAATTGAAATAATTAAGTGAGGAAGATCACGAGCAGAGAAACAATTGAAATAATTAAGTGAAGAAGATCACGAGCAGAGAAACAATTGAAATAATTAAGTAAGGAAGATCACGAGCAGAGAAAAAATTGAAATAATTAAGTGAGGAAGATCACGAGCAGAGAAACAATTGAAATAATTAAGTGAGGAAGATCACGAGCAGAGAAACAATTGAAATAATTAAGTGAGGAAGATCACGAGCAGAGAAACAATTGAAATAATTAAGTAAGGAAGATCACGAGCAGAGAAACAATTGAAATAATTAAGTAAGGAAGATCACGAGCAGAGAAACAATTGAAATAATTAAGTGAGGAAGATCACGAGCAGAAAAACAAATGAAATAATTAAGTGAGGAAGATCACGAGCAGAGAAACAATTGAAATAATTAAGTAAGGAAGATCATAAGGAAAGAAACAAATGAAATTGTTTGTTTCATTTTATGTACAGGGGGTGGAAGGATAGTAAATATTACTAGTGGTGGTTTTAGGGCGGTTGCTAGCCAATCCTATTTTTACACAATATCAAAAAGAGAGTGGATATACACCCAAGTCAACCCTTGTACATTCGTCTCGGATACATTTCATTTAGAAAATATTTTGATTTTTTGTTACGCGGAAGTAAACAATAATTATAGTGGTTTCAACAATCTCGGTAATGTTTTCGTTAATTCCAATTGTATGATATCATATATGTCAACCATAACTATTCACATTGTTTGTGAATTTATTGTAACTTTTGTACCATCATGTACAGTGAATTTTAAAGATTCGTAGCAATCTAGCCAATGCCATTACAATAGATCAGAACATTCTTCAGAATTCTCACTGAAACAGTATTATTATTATAAAACTTATGATATAGGCTTAGTACGAAGTGAAAAAAATTGTTTGTTTTTAAAATGCTGGTCTTTCCTCACAATTAATTCTCAATTATGTTTTTATCGCAAGCGTCAACCAGCAAATAAAACCATTAAATGAGTTGTAGCTATAGGTTTAAACATAAGTAACTACGATGTAGGATAAACTAACAAGTATTAAAATGTCTGTGAAGCGAGATGTCTATCCGTCGATATCACCCTAGTAAAGATTGATGAAATGTTCTTATATCCAACACTTACATGGCGTGTCGGTAAATATAAAATGTATTTTTGTCATTTCTTTTTATATATATTTATAGCAAAAGAAATGTATATGTGTATTTCTGTATATTCATTGACGTGCACATAAAACAAGGAGCGAGACTATAACTTATTATTACATATTTCTCTGTCTCTCTCTATCACAAGAAAAGTGAAAGACATAGTGTATCTAAATCGTATCTAAAGATGAAAGACATAGTGTACATTGGTATCTAAAGGTGAAACACATAGTGTACAATGGTATCTAAAGGTGAAACACATACTGTACATTGGTATCTAAAGGTGAAGCACATAGTGTACATTTGTATCTAAAGGTGAAACACATAGTGTACAATGGTATCTAAAGGTGAAAGACATAGTGTACATTGGTATCTAAAGGTGAAGCACATAGTGTACATTTGTATCTAAAGGTGAAACACATAGTGTACAATGGTATCTAAAGGTGAAAGACATAGTGTACATTGGTATCTAAAGGTGAAAGACATAGTGTACATTGGTATCTAAAGGTAAAAGACATAGTGTACATTGGTATCTAAAAGTGAAAGACATAGTGTACATTGGTATCTAAAGGTGAAAGACATAGTGTACATTGGTATCTAAAGGTAAAAGACATAGTGTACATTGGTATCTAAAGGTGAAAGACATAGTGTACATTGGTATCTAAAGGTGAAGCACATACTGTACATTGGTATCTAAAGGTAAAAGACATACTGTACATTGGTATCTAAAAGTGAAAGACATAGTGTACATTGGTATCTAAAGGTAAAAGACATAATGTACATTGCAATCTAAAGGTGAAACACATACTGTACATTTGTATCTATGTCTGTAAAATAAAATAGTGTCACAATAAGTTTTACATTTTAAACGTGTTTTCTTCAAATATTTTAAATGGAATTTTACTACTTGGTAATGTTTATAAGTACTTGGTAATGTTTATTATTACTTGGTAATGTTTATTAGTACTTCGTAATGTTTATTACTACTTGGTAATGTTTATTTCTACTTGGTAATGTTTATTACAACTTGGTAATGTTTATTACTACTTGATAATGTTTATTACTACTTGGTAATGTTTATTATTACTTGGTAATGTTTATTACTACTTGGTAATGTTTATTAGTACTTGGTAATGTTTATTACTACTTGGTAATGTTTATTACTACTTGATAATGTTTATTACCACTTGGTAATATTTATTACCACTTGATAATGTTTATTACTACTTGGTAATGTTTATTACTACTTGGTAATGTTTATAAGTACTTGGTAATGTTTATTACTACTTGGTAACGTTTATTACTACTTTGTAATGTTTATTATTAGTTGGTAATGTTTATTACTACTTGGTAATGTTTATTACTACTTGGTAATGTTTATTATTACTTGGTAATGTTTATTACTACTTGGTAATGTTTATTATTATTTGGTAATGTTTATTACTACTTGGTAATGTTTATAACTACTTGGTAATGTTTATTATTACTTGGTAATGTTTATTACTACTTGGTAATGTTTATTAGTACTTGGTAATGTTTATTACTACTTGGTAATGTTTATTACTACTTGGTAATGTTTATTAATACTTGGTAATGTTTATTACTACTTGGTAATGTTTATTACTACTTGATAATGTTTATTACTACTTGGTAATGTTTATAAGTACTTGGTAATGTTTATTACTACTTGGTAATGTTTATTACTACTTGGTAATGTTTATTACTACTTGGTAATGTTTATTACTACTTGATAATGTTTATTACTACTTGGTAATGTTTATAAGTACTTGGTAATGTTTATTACTACTTGGTAATGTTTATAACTACTTGGTAATGTTTATTACTACTTCATAATGTTTATTACTACTTGGTAATGTTTATAAGTACTTGGTAATGTTTATTACTACTTGGTAATGTTTATAACTACTTGGTAATGTTTATTAGTATTTGGTAATGTTTATTACTACTTGGTAATGTTTATTAGTACTTGGTAATGTTTATTACCACTTGGTAACGTTTATTACTACTTTATAATGTTTATTACAACTTGGTAAAGGTTATTACTACTTGGTAATGTTTATTACTACTTTGTAATTTTTTTTACTACTTGGTAATGTTTATTACTACTTGGTAATGTTTATTACTACTTGATAATGTTTATTACTACTTGGTAATGTTTATTACTACTTGATAATGTTTATTACTACTTGGTAATGTTTATTACTACTTGGTAATGTTTATTACTACTTGATAATGTTTATTACAACTTGGTAATGTTTATTACTACTTGATAATGTTTATTACTACTTGGTAATGTTTATTAGTACTTGATAATGTTTATTACTACTTGATAATGTTTATTGCTACTTGGTAATGTTTATTACTATTTGGTAAAGTTTATTACAACTTGGTAATGTTTATTACTACTTGGTAATGTTTATAAGTACTTGGTAATGTTTATTACTACTTGGTAATGTTTATTACTACTTGGTAATGTTTATTAGTACTTGGTAATGTTTATTACTACTTGGTAATGTTTATTATTACTTGGTAATGTTTATTACTACTTGGTAATGTTTATTACTACTTGGTAATGTTTATTATTACTTGGTAATGTTTATTACTACTTGGTAATGTTTATTATTACTTGGTAATGTTTATTACTACTTGGTAATGTTTATTACTACTTGGTAATGTTTATTATTACTTGGTAATGTTTATTACTACTTGGTAATGTTTATTACTACTTGGTAATGTTTATGGTAAGTTTATTACTACTTGGTAATGTTTATTACTACTTGGTAATGTTTATTACTACTTGGTAATGTTTATAAGTACTTGGTAATGTTTATTACTACTTGGTAATGTTTATTACTACTTGGTAATGTTTATTACTACTTGGTAATGTTTATTACTACTTGGTAATGTTTATAACTACTTGGTAATGTTTATTACTACTTGGTAATGTTTATTACTACTTGGTAATGTTTATTACTACTTGGTAATGTTTATTACTACTTGGTAATGTTTATTAGTACTTGGTAATGTTTATTACCACTTGGTAACGTTTATTACTACTTTATAATGTTTATTACTACTTGGTAAAGTTTATTACTACTTGGTAATGTTTATTACTACTTGGTAATGTTTTTTACTACTTGGTAATGTTTATTACTACTTGGTAATGTTTATTACTACTTGATAATGTTTATTACTACTTGGTAATGTTTATTACTACTTGATAATGTTTATTACTACTTGGTAATGTTTATTACTACTTGGTAATGTTTATTACTACTTGATAATGTTTATTACTACTTGGTAATGTTTATTACTACTTGATAATGTTTATTACTACTTGGTAATGTTTATTACTACTTGGTAATGTTTATTACTACTTGATAATGTTTATTACTACTTGGTAATGTTTATTACTACTTGGTAATGTTTATTACTACTTGGTAATGTTTATTACTACTTGGTAATGTTTATTACTACTTGGTAATGTTTATTACTACTTGGTAATGTTTATTACTATTTGGTAATGTTTATTACTACTTGGTAATGTTTATTACTACTTGGTAATGTTTATTATTACTTGGTAATGTTTATTACTACTTGGTAATGTTTATTACTACTTGGTAATGTTTATTACTACTTGGTAATGTTTATTACTACTTGGTAATTGTTATTAATACTTGGTAATGTTTATTACTACTTGGTAATGTTTATTACTACTTGGTAATGTTTATTATTACTTGGTAATGTTTATTACTACTTGGTAATGTTTATTACTACTTGGTAATGTTTATTACTACTTGGTAATGTTTATTACCACTTGGTAATGTTTATTACTACTTGGTAATGTTTATTACTACTTGGTAATGTTTATTACTACTTGGTAATGTTTATTACTACTTGGTAATGTTTATTACTACTTGGTAATGTTTATTACTACTTGGTAATGTTTATTACTACTTGGTAATGTTTATTATTACTTGGTAATGTTTATTACTACTTGGTAATGTTTATTACTACTTGGTAATGTTTATTATTACTTGGTAATGTTTATTACTACTTGGTAATGTTTATTACTACTTGGTAATGTTTATTACTACTTGGTAATGTTTATTACTACTTGGTAATGTTTATTACTACTTGGTAATGTTTATTACTACTTGGTAATGTTTATTAGTACTTGGTAATGTTTATTACTACTTGGTAATGTTTATTACTACTTGGTAATGTTTATTACTACTTGGTAATGTTTATTACTACTTGGTAATGTTTATTACTACTTGGTAATGTTTATTACTACTTGGTAATGTTTATTACTACTTGGTAATGTTTATTACTACTTGGTAATGTTTATTACTACTTGGTAATGTTTATTACTACTTGATAATGTTTATTACTACTTGGTAATGTTTATAAGTACTTGGTAATGTTTATTACTACTTGGTAATGTTTATTACTACTTGGTAATGTTTATTACTACTTCATAATGTTTATTACTACTTGGTAATGTTTATTACTACTTGGTAATGTTTATTACTACTTGGTAATGTTTATTACTACTTGGTAATGTTTATTAGTACTTGGTAATGTTTATTACTACTTGGTAATGTTTATTAGTACTTGGTAATGTTTATTACCACTTGGTAACGTTTATTACTACTTTATAATGTTTATTACAACTTGGTAAAGTTTATTACTACTTGGTAATGTTTATTACTACTTTGTAATGTTTTTACTACTTGGTAATGTTTATTACTACTTGGTAATGTTTATTACTACTTGATAATGTTTATTACTACTTGGTAATGTTTATTACTACTTGATAATGTTTATTACTACTTGGTAATGTTTATTACTACTTGGTAATGTTTATTACTACTTGATAATGTTTATTACTACTTGGTAATGTTTATTACTACTTGGTAATGTTTATTACTACTTGGTAATGTTTATTACTACTTGGTAATGTTTATTACTACTTGGTAATGTTTATTACTACTTGGTAATGTTTATTACTACTTGGTAATGTTTATTACTACTTGGTAATGTTTATTACTACTTGGTAATGTTTATTACTACTTGGTAATGTTTATTACTACTTGGTAATGTTTATTACTACTTGGTAATGTTTATTACTACTTGGTAATGTTTATTACTACTTGGTAATGTTTATTACTACTTGGTAATGTTTATAAGTACTTGGTAATGTTTATTACTACTTGGTAATGTTTATAAGTACTTGGTAATGTTTATTACTACTTGGTAATGTTTATTACTACTTGGTAATGTTTATTAGTACTTGGTAATGTTTATTACTACTTGGTAATGTTTATTACTACTTGGTAATGTTTATAAGTATTTGGTAATGTTTATTACTACTTGGTAATGTTTATTTTATTATTACTTGGTAATGTTTATTACCACTTGGTAACGTTTATTACTACTTTATAATGTTTATTACAACTTGGTAAAGTTTATTACTACTTGGTAATGTTTATTACTACTTTGTAATGTTTTTTACTACTTGGTAATGTTTATTACTACTTGGTAATGTTTATTACTACTTGATAATGTTTATTACTACTTGGTAATGTTTATTACTACTTGGTAATGTTTATTACTACTTGGTAATGTTTATTACTACTTGGTAATGTTTATTACTACTTGGTAATGTTTATTACTACTTGGTAATGTTTATTACTACTTGATAATGTTTATTACTACTTGGTAATGTTTATTAGTACTTGGTAATGTTTATTACTACTTGGTAATGTTTATTACTACTTGGTAATGTTTATTACTACTTGGTAATGTTTATTACTACTTGGTAATGTTTATTACTACTTGGTAATGTTTATTACTACTTGGTAATGTTTATTACTACTTGGTAATGTTTATTACTATTTGGTAATGTTTATTACTGCTAATGTTTATTAGTACTTGGTAATGTTTATTACTACTTGATAATGTTTATTACTACTTGGTAATGTTTATTACTACTTGGTAATGTTTATTACTACTTGGTAATGTTTATTACTACTTGGTAATGTTTATTACTACTTGGTAATGTTTATTACTACTTGGTAATGTTTATTACTACTTGGTAATGTTTATTACTACTTGGTAATGTTTATTACTACTTGGTAATGTTTATTACTACTTGGTAATGTTTATTACTACTTGGTAATGTTTATTACTACTTGGTAATGTTTATTACTACTTGGTAATGTTTATTACTACTTGGTAATGTTTATTATTACTTGGTAATGTTTATTACTACTTGGTAATGTTTATTACTACTTGGTAATGTTTATTACTACTTGGTAATGTTTATTACTACTTGGTAATGTTTATTACTACTTGGTAATGTTTATTCCTACTTGGTAATGTTTATTACTACTTGGTAATGTTTATTACTACTTGGTAATGTTTATTACTACTTGGTAATGTTTATTACTACTTGGTAATGTTTATTACTACTTGGTAATGTTTATTACTACTTGGTAATGTTTATTACTACTTGGTAATGTTTATTACTACTTGGTAATGTTTATTACTACTTGGTAATGTTTATTACTACTTGGTAATGTTTATTACTACTTGGTAATGTTTATTACTACTTGGTAATGTTTATTACTACTTGGTAATGTTTATTACTACTTGGTAATGTTTATTACTACTTGGTAATGTTTATTACTACTTGGTAATGTTTATTACTACTTGGTAATGTTTATTACTACTTGGTAATGTTTATTACTACTTGGTAATGTTTATTACTACTTGGTAATGTTTATTACTACTTGGTAATGTTTATTACTGCTTGGTAATGTTTATTACTACTTGGTAATGTTTATTACTACTTGGTAATGTTTATTAATGTTTATTACTTGGTAATGTTTATTACTACTTGGTAATGTTTATTACTACTTGGTAATGTTTATTACTACTTGGTAATGTTTATTACTACTTGGTAATGTTTATTACTACTTGGTAATGTTTATTACTACTTGGTAATGTTTATTACTACTTGGTAATGTTTATTACTACTTGGTAATGTTTATTACTACTTGGTAATGTTTATTACTACTTGGTAATGTTTATTACTACTTGGTAATGTTTATTACTACTTGGTAATGTTTATTACTACTTGGTAATGTTTATTACTACTTGGTAATGTTTATTACTACTTGGTAATGTTTATTACTACTTGGTAATGTTTATTACTACTTGGTAATGTTTATTACTACTTGGTAATGTTTATTACTACTTGGTAATGTTTATTACTACTTGGTAATGTTTATTACTACTTGGTAATGTTTATTACTACTTGGTAATGTTTATTACTACTTGGTAATGTTTATTACTACTTGGTAATGTTTATTACTACTTGGTAATGTTTATTACTACTTGGTAATGTTTATTACTACTTGGTAATGTTTATTACTACTTGGTAATGTTTATTACTACTTGGTAATGTTTATTACTACTTGGTAATGTTTATTACTACTTGGTAATGTTTATTACTACTTGGTAATGTTTATTACTACTTGGTAATGTTTATTACTACTTGGTAATGTTTATTACTACTTGGTAATGTTTATTACTACTTGGTAATGTTTATTACTACTTGGTAATGTTTATTACTACTTGGTAATGTTTATTACTACTTGGTAATGTTTATTACTACTTGGTAATGTTTATTACTACTTGGTAATGTTTATTACTACTTGGTAATGTTTATTACTACTTGGTAATGTTTATTACTACTTGGTAATGTTTATTACTACTTGGTAATGTTTATTACTACTTGGTAATGTTTATTACTACTTGGTAATGTTTATTACTACTTGGTAATGTTTATTACTACTTGGTAATGTTTATTACTACTTGGTAATGTTTATTACTACTTGGTAATGTTTATTACTACTTGGTAATGTTTATTACTACTTGGTAATGTTTATTACTACTTGGTAATGTTTATTACTACTTGGTAATGTTTATTACTACTTGGTAATGTTTATTACTACTTGGTAATGTTTATTACTACTTGGTAATGTTTATTACTACTTGGTAATGTTTATTACTACTTGGTAATGTTTATTACTACTTGGTAATGTTTATTACTACTTGGTAATGTTTATTACTACTTGGTAATGTTTATTACTACTTGGTAATGTTTATTACTACTTGGTAATGTTTATTACTACTTGGTAATGTTTATTACTACTTGGTAATGTTTATTACTACTTGGTAATGTTTATTACTACTTGGTAATGTTTATTACTACTTGGTAATGTTTATTACTACTTGGTAATGTTTATTACTACTTGGTAATGTTTATTACTACTTGGTAATTTATTACTACTTGGTAATGTTTATTACTACTTGGTAATGTTTATTACTACTTGGTAATGTTTATTACTACTTGGTAATGTTTATTACTACTTGGTAATGTTTATTACTACTTGGTAATGTTTATTACTACTTGGTAATGTTTATTACTACTTGGTAATGTTTATTACTACTTGGTAATGTTTATTACTACTTGGTAATGTTTATTACTACTTGGTAATGTTTATTACTACTTGGTAATGTTTATTACTACTTGGTAATGTTTATTACTACTTGGTAATGTTTATTACTACTTGGTAATGTTTATTACTACTTGGTAATGTTTATTACTACTTGGTAATGTTTATTACTACTTGGTAATGTTTATTACTACTTGGTAATGTTTATTACTACTTGGTAATGTTTATTACTACTTGGTAATGTTTATTACTACTTGGTAATGTTTATTACTACTTGGTAATGTTTATTACTACTTGGTAATGTTTATTTACTACTTGGTAATGTTTATTACTACTTGGTAATGTTTATTACTACTTGGTAATGTTTATTACTACTTGGTAATGTTTATTACTACTTGGTAATGTTTATTACTACTTGGTAATGTTTATTACTACTTGGTAATGTTTATTACTACTTGGTAATGTTTATTACTACTTGGTAATGTTTATTACTACTTGGTAATGTTTATTACTACTTGGTAATGTTTATTACTACTTGGTAATGTTTATTACTACTTGGTAATGTTTATTACTACTTGGTAATGTTTATTACTACTTGGTAATGTTTATTACTACTTGGTAATGTTTATTACTACTTGGTAATGTTTATTACTACTTGGTAATGTTTATTACTACTTGGTAATGTTTATTACTACTTGGTAATGTTTATTACTACTTGGTAATGTTTATTACTACTTGGTAATGTTTATTACTACTTGGTAATGTTTATTACTACTTGGTAATGTTTATTACTACTTGGTAATGTTTATTACTACTTGGTAATGTTTATTACTACTTGGTAATGTTTATTACTACTTGGTAATGTTTATTACTACTTGGTAATGTTTATTACTACTTGGTAATGTTTATTACTACTTGGTAATGTTTATTACTACTTGGTAATGTTTATTACTACTTGGTAATGTTTATTACTACTTGGTAATGTTTATTACTACTTGGTAATGTTTATTACTACTTGGTAATGTTTATTACTACTTGGTAATGTTTATTACTACTTGGTAATGTTTATTACTACTTGGTAATGTTTATTACTACTTGGTAATGTTTATTACTACTTGGTAATGTTTATTACTACTTGGTAATGTTTATTACTACTTGGTAATGTTTATTACTACTTGGTAATGTTTATTACTACTTGGTAATGTTTATTACTACTTGGTAATGTTTATTACTACTTGGTAATGTTTATTACTACTTGGTAATGTTTATTACTACTTGGTAATGTTTATTACTACTTGGTAATGTTTATTACTACTTGGTAATGTTTATTACTACTTGGTAATGTTTATTACTACTTGGTAATGTTTATTACTACTTGGTAATGTTTATTACTACTTGGTAATGTTTATTACTACTTGGTAATGTTTATTACTACTTGGTAATGTTTATTACTACTTGGTAATGTTTATTACTACTTGGTAATGTTTATTACTACTTGGTAATGTTTATTACTACTTGGTAATGTTTATTACTACTTGGTAATGTTTATTACTACTTGGTAATGTTTATTACTACTTGGTAATGTTTATTACTACTTGGTAATGTTTATTACTACTTGGTAATGTTTATTACTACTTGGTAATGTTTATTACTACTTGGTAATGTTTATTACTACTTGGTAATGTTTATTACTACTTGGTAATGTTTATTACTACTTGGTAATGTTTATTACTACTTGGTAATGTTTATTACTACTTGGTAATGTTTATTACTACTTGGTAATGTTTATTACTACTTGGTAATGTTTATTACTACTTGGTAATGTTTATTACTACTTGGTAATGTTTATTACTACTTGGTAATGTTTATTACTACTTGGTAATGTTTATGTTTTACTACTTGGTAATGTTTATTACTACTTGGTAATGTTTATTACTACTTGGTAATGTTTATTACTACTTGGTAATGTTTATTACTACTTGGTAATGTTTATTACTACTTGGTAATGTTTATTACTACTTGGTAATGTTTATTACTACTTGGTAATGTTTATTACTACTTGGTAATGTTTATTACTACTTGGTAATGTTTATTACTACTTGGTAATGTTTATTACTACTTGGTAATGTTTATTACTACTTGGTAATGTTTATTACTACTTGGTAATGTTTATTACTACTTGGTAATGTTTATTACTACTTGGTAATGTTTATTACTACTTGGTAATGTTTATTACTACTTGGTAATGTTTATTACTACTTGGTAATGTTTATTACTACTTGGTAATGTTTATTACTACTTGGTAATGTTTATTACTACTTGGTAATGTTTATTACTACTTGGTAATGTTTATTACTACTTGGTAATGTTTATTACTACTTGGTAATGTTTATTACTACTTGGTAATGTTTATTACTACTTGGTAATGTTTATTACTACTTGGTAATGTTTATTACTACTTGGTAATGTTTATTACTACTTGGTAATGTTTATTACTACTTGGTAATGTTTATTACTACTTGGTAATGTTTATTACTACTTGGTAATGTTTATTACTACTTGGTAATGTTTATTACTACTTGGTAATGTTTATTACTACTTGGTAATGTTTATTACTACTTGGTAATGTTTATTACTACTTGGTAATGTTTATTACTACTTGGTAATGTTTATTACTACTTGGTAATGTTTATTACTACTTGGTAATGTTTATTACTACTTGGTAATGTTTATTACTACTTGGTAATGTTTATTACTACTTGGTAATGTTTATTACTACTTGGTAATGTTTATTACTACTTGGTAATGTTTATTACTACTTGGTAATGTTTATTACTACTTGGTAATGTTTATTACTACTTGGTAATGTTTATTACTACTTGGTAATGTTTATTACTACTTGGTAATGTTTATTACTACTTGGTAATGTTTATTACTACTTGGTAATGTTTATTACTACTTGGTAATGTTTATTACTACTTGGTAATGTTTATTACTACTTGGTAATGTTTATTACTACTTGGTAATGTTTATTACTACTTGGTAATGTTTATTACTACTTGGTAATGTTTATTACTACTTGGTAATGTTTATTACTACTTGGTAATGTTTATTACTACTTGGTAATGTTTATTACTACTTGGTAATGTTTATTACTACTTGGTAATGTTTATTACTACTTGGTAATGTTTATTACTACTTGGTAATGTTTATTACTACTTGGTAATGTTTATTACTACTTGGTAATGTTTATTACTACTTGGTAATGTTTATTACTACTTGGTAATGTTTATTACTACTTGGTAATGTTTATTACTACTTGGTAATGTTTATTACTACTTGGTAATGTTTATTACTACTTGGTAATGTTTATTACTACTTGGTAATGTTTATTACTGCTTGGTAATGTTTATTACTACTTGGTAATGTTTATTACTACTTGGTAATGTTTATTACTACTTGGTAATGTTTATTACTACTTGGTAATGTTTATTACTACTTGGTAATGTTTATTACTACTTGGTAATGTTTATTACTACTTGGTAATGTTTATTACTACTTGGTAATGTTTATTACTACTTGGTAATGTTTATTACTACTTGGTAATGTTTATTACTACTTGGTAATGTTTATTACTACTTGGTAATGTTTATTACTACTTGGTAATGTTTATTACTACTTGGTAATGTTTATTACTACTTGGTAATGTTTATTACTACTTGGTAATGTTTATTACTACTTGGTAATGTTTATTACTACTTGGTAATGTTTATTACTACTTGGTAATGTTTATTACTACTTGGTAATGTTTATTACTACTTGGTAATGTTTATTACTACTTGGTAATGTTTATTACTACTTGGTAATGTTTATTACTACTTGGTAATGTTTATTACTACTTGGTAATGTTTATTACTACTTGGTAATGTTTATTACTACTTGGTAATGTTTATTACTACTTGGTAATGTTTATTACTACTTGGTAATGTTTATTACTACTTGGTAATGTTTATTACTACTTGGTAATGTTTATTACTACTTGGTAATGTTTATTACTACTTGGTAATGTTTATTACTACTTGGTAATGTTTATTACTACTTGGTAATGTTTATTACTACTTGGTAATGTTTATTACTACTTGGTAATGTTTATTACTACTTGGTAATGTTTATTACTACTTGGTAATGTTTATTACTACTTGGTAATGTTTATTACTACTTGGTAATGTTTATTACTACTTGGTAATGTTTATTACTACTTGGTAATGTTTATTACTACTTGGTAATGTTTATTACTACTTGGTAATGTTTATTACTACTTGGTAATGTTTATTACTACTTGGTAATGTTTATTACTACTTGGTAATGTTTATTACTACTTGGTAATGTTTATTACTACTTGGTAATGTTTATTACTACTTGGTAATGTTTATTACTACTTGGTAATGTTTATTACTACTTGGTAATGTTTATTACTACTTGGTAATGTTTATTACTACTTGGTAATGTTTATTACTACTTGGTAATGTTTATTACTACTTGGTAATGTTTATTACTACTTGGTAATGTTTATTACTACTTGGTAATGTTTATTACTACTTGGTAATGTTTATTACTACTTGGTAATGTTTATTACTACTTGGTAATGTTTATTACTACTTGGTAATGTTTATTACTACTTGGTAATGTTTATTACTACTTGGTAATGTTTATTACTACTTGGTAATGTTTATTACTACTTGGTACTATGTTTATTACTACTTGGTAATGTTTATTACTACTTGGTAATGTTTATTACTACTTGGTAATGTTTATTACTACTTGGTAATGTTTATTACTACTTGGTAATGTTTATTACTACTTGGTAATGTTTATTACTACTTGGTAATGTTTATTACTACTTGGTAATGTTTATTACTACTTGGTAATGTTTATTACTACTTGGTAATGTTTATTACTACTTGGTAATGTTTATTACTACTTGGTAATGTTTATTACTACTTGGTAATGTTTATTACTACTTGGTAATGTTTATTACTACTTGGTAATGTTTATTACTACTTGGTAATGTTTATTACTACTTGGTAATGTTTATTACTACTTGGTAATGTTTATTACTACTTGGTAATGTTTATTACTACTTGGTAATGTTTATTACTACTTGGTAATGTTTATTACTACTTGGTAATGTTTATTACTACTTGGTAATGTTTATTACTACTTGGTAATGTTTATTACTATGTTTATTGGTAATGTTTATTACTACTTGGTAATGTTTATTACTACTTGGTAATGTTTATTACTACTTGGTAATGTTTATTACTACTTGGTAATGTTTATTACTACTTGGTAATGTTTATTACTACTTGGTAATGTTTATTACTACTTGGTAATGTTTATTACTACTTGGTAATGTTTATTACTACTTGGTAATGTTTATTACTACTTGGTAATGTTTATTACTACTTGGTAATGTTTATTACTACTTGGTAATGTTTATTACTACTTGGTAATGTTTATTACTACTTGGTAATGTTTATTACTACTTGGTAATGTTTATTACTACTTGGTAATGTTTATTACTACTTGGTAATGTTTATTACTACTTGGTAATGTTTATTACTACTTGGTAATGTTTATTACTACTTGGTAATGTTTATTACTACTTGGTAATGTTTATTACTACTTGGTAATGTTTATTACTACTTGGTAATGTTTATTACTACTTGGTAATGTTTATTACTACTTGGTAATGTTTATTACTACTTGGTAATGTTTATTACTACTTGGTAATGTTTATTACTACTTGGTAATGTTTATTACTACTTGGTAATGTTTATTACTACTTGGTAATGTTTATTACTACTTGGTAATGTTTATTACTACTTGGTAATGTTTATTACTACTTGGTAATGTTTATTACTACTTGGTAATGTTTATTACTACTTGGTAATGTTTATTACTACTTGGTAATGTTTATTACTACTTGGTAATGTTTATTACTACTTGGTAATGTTTATTACTACTTGGTAATGTTTATTACTACTTGGTAATGTTTATTACTACTTGGTAATGTTTATTACTACTTGGTAATGTTTATTACTACTTGGTAATGTTTATTACTACTTGGTAATGTTTATTACTACTTGGTAATGTTTATTACTACTTGGTAATGTTTATTACTACTTGGTAATGTTTATTACTACTTGGTAATGTTTATTACTGCTTGGTAATGTTTATTACTACTTGGTAATGTTTATTACTACTTGGTAATGTTTATTACTACTTGGTAATGTTTATTACTACTTGGTAATGTTTATTACTACTTGGTAATGTTTATTACTACTTGGTAATGTTTATTACTACTTGGTAATGTTTATTACTACTTGGTAATGTTTATTACTACTTGGTAATGTTTATTACTACTTGGTAATGTTTATTACTACTTGGTAATGTTTATTACTACTTGGTAATGTTTATTACTACTTGGTAATGTTTATTACTACTTGGTAATGTTTATTACTACTTGGTAATGTTTATTACTACTTGGTAATGTTTATTACTACTTGGTAATGTTTATTACTACTTGGTAATGTTTATTACTACTTGGTAATGTTTATTACTACTTGGTAATGTTTATTACTACTTGGTAATGTTTATTACTACTTGGTAATGTTTATTACTACTTGGTAATGTTTATTACTACTTGGTAATGTTTATTACTACTTGGTAATGTTTATTACTACTTGGTAATGTTTATTACTACTTGGTAATGTTTATTACTACTTGGTAATGTTTATTACTACTTGGTAATGTTTATTACTACTTGGTAATGTTTATTACTACTTGGTAATGTTTATTACTACTTGGTAATGTTTATTACTACTTGGTAATGTTTATTACTACTTGGTAATGTTTATTACTACTTGGTAATGTTTATTACTACTTGGTAATGTTTATTACTACTTGGTAATGTTTATTACTACTTGGTAATGTTTATTACTACTTGGTAATGTTTATTACTACTTGGTAATGTTTATTACTACTTGGTAATGTTTATTACTACTTGGTAATGTTTATTACTACTTGGTAATGTTTATTACTACTTGGTAATGTTTATTACTACTTGGTAATGTTTATTACTACTTGGTAATGTTTATTACTACTTGGTAATGTTTATTACTACTTGGTAATGTTTATTACTACTTGGTAATGTTTATTACTACTTGGTAATGTTTATTACTACTTGGTAATGTTTATTACTACTTGGTAATGTTTATTACTACTTGGTAATGTTTATTACTACTTGGTAATGTTTATTACTACTTGGTAATGTTTATTACTACTTGGTAATGTTTATTACTACTTGGTAATGTTTATTACTACTTGGTAATGTTTATTACTACTTGGTAATGTTTATTACTACTTGGTAATGTTTATTACTACTTGGTAATGTTTATTACTACTTGGTAATGTTTATTACTACTTGGTAATGTTTATTACTACTTGGTAATGTTTATTACTACTTGGTAATGTTTATTACTACTTGGTAATGTTTATTACTACTTGGTAATGTTTATTACTACTTGGTAATGTTTATTACTACTTGGTAATGTTTATTACTACTTGGTAATGTTTATTACTACTTGGTAATGTTTATTACTACTTGGTAATGTTTATTACTACTTGGTAATGTTTATTACTACTTGGTAATGTTTATTACTACTTGGTAATGTTTATTACTACTTGGTAATGTTTATTACTACTTGGTAATGTTTATTACTACTTGGTAATGTTTATTACTACTTGGTAATGTTTATTACTACTTGGTAATGTTTATTACTACTTGGTAATGTTTATTACTACTTGGTAATGTTTATTACTACTTGGTAATGTTTATTACTACTTGGTAATGTTTATTACTGCTTGGTAATGTTTATTACTACTTGGTAATGTTTATTACTACTTGGTAATGTTTATTACTACTTGGTAATGTTTATTACTACTTGGTAATGTTTATTACTACTTGGTAATGTTTATTACTACTTGGTAATTTATTACTACTTGGTAATGTTTATTACTACTTGGTAATGTTTATTACTACTTGGTAATGTTTATTACTACTTGGTAATGTTTATTACTACTTGGTAATGTTTATTACTACTTGGTAATGTTTATTACTACTTGGTAATGTTTATTACTTGGTAATGTTTATTACTACTTGGTAATGTTTATTACTACTTGGTAATGTTTATTACTGCTTGGTAATGTTTATTACTACTTGGTAATGTTTATTACTACTTGGTAATGTTTATTACTACTTGGTAATGTTTATTACTACTTACTTGGTAATGTTTATTACTACTTGGTAATGTTTATTACTACTTGGTAATGTTTATTACTACTTGGTAATGTTTATTACTACTTGGTAATGTTTATTACTACTTGGTAATGTTTATTACTACTTGGTAATGTTTATTACTACTTGGTAATGTTTATTACTACTTGGTAATGTTTATTACTACTTGGTAATGTTTATTACTACTTGGTAATGTTTATTACTACTTGGTAATGTTTATTACTACTTGGTAATGTTGGTAATGTTTATTACTACTTGGTAATGTTTATTACTACTTGGTAATGTTTATTACTACTTGGTAATGTTTATTACTACTTGGTAATGTTTATTACTACTTGGTAATGTTTATTACTACTTGGTAATGTTTATTACTACTTGGTAATGTTTATTACTACTTGGTAATGTTTATTACTACTTGGTAATGTTTATTACTACTTGGTAATGTTTATTACTACTTGGTAATGTTTATTACTACTTGGTAATGTTTATTACTACTTGGTAATGTTTATTACTACTTGGTAATGTTTATTACTACTTGGTAATGTTTATTACTACTTGGTAATGTTTATTACTACTTGGTAATGTTTATTACTACTTGGTAATGTTTATTACTACTTGGTAATGTTTATTACTACTTGGTAATGTTTATTACTGCTTGGTAATGTTTATTACTACTTGGTAATGTTTATTACTACTTGGTAATGTTTATTACTACTTGGTAATGTTTATTACTACTTGGTAATGTTTATTACTACTTGGTAATGTTTATTACTACTTGGTAATGTTTATTACTACTTGGTAATGTTTATTACTACTTGGTAATGTTTATTACTACTTGGTAATGTTTATTACTACTTGGTAATGTTTATTACTACTTGGTAATGTTTATTACTACTTGGTAATGTTTATTACTACTTGGTAATGTTTATTACTACTTGGTAATGTTTATTACTACTTGGTAATGTTTATTACTACTTGGTAATGTTTATTACTACTTGGTAATGTTTATTACTACTTGGTAATGTTTATTACTACTTGGTAATGTTTATTACTACTTGGTAATGTTTATTACTACTTGGTAATGTTTATTACTACTTGGTAATGTTTATTACTACTTGGTAATGTTTATTACTACTTGGTAATGTTTATTACTACTTGGTAATGTTTATTACTACTTGGTAATGTTTATTACTACTTGGTAATGTTTATTACTACTTGGTAATGTTTATTACTACTTGGTAATGTTTATTACTACTTGGTAATGTTTATTACTACTTGGTAATGTTTATTACTACTTGGTAATGTTTATTACTACTTGGTAATGTTTATTACTACTTGGTAATGTTTATTACTACTTGGTAATGTTTATTACTACTTGGTAATGTTTATTACTACTTGGTAATGTTTATTACTACTTGGTAATGTTTATTACTACTTGGTAATGTTTATTACTACTTGGTAATGTTTATTACTACTTGGTAATGTTTATTACTACTTGGTAATGTTTATTACTACTTGGTAATGTTTATTACTACTTGGTAATGTTTATTACTACTTGGTAATGTTTATTACTACTTGGTAATGTTTATTACTACTTGGTAATGTTTATTACTACTTGGTAATGTTTATTACTACTTGGTAATGTTTATTACTACTTGGTAATGTTTATTACTACTTGGTAATGTTTATTACTACTTGGTAATGTTTATTACTACTTGGTAATGTTTATTACTACTTGGTAATGTTTATTACTACTTGGTAATGTTTATTACTGCTTGGTAATGTTTATTACTACTTGGTAATGTTTATTACTACTTGGTAATGTTTATTACTACTTGGTAATGTTTATTACTACTTGGTAATGTTTATTACTACTTGGTAATGTTTATTACTACTTGGTAATGTTTATTACTACTTGGTAATGTTTATTACTACTTGGTAATGTTTATTACTACTTGGTAATGTTTATTACTACTTGGTAATGTTTATTACTACTTGGTAATGTTTATTACTACTTGGTAATGTTTATTACTACTTGGTAATGTTTATTACTACTTGGTAATGTTTATTACTACTTGGTAATGTTTATTACTACTTGGTAATGTTTATTACTACTTGGTAATGTTTATTACTACTTGGTAATGTTTATTACTACTTGGTAATGTTTATTACTACTTGGTAATGTTTATTACTACTTGGTAATGTTTATTACTACTTGGTAATGTTTATTACTACTTGGTAATGTTTATTACTACTTGGTAATGTTTATTACTACTTGGTAATGTTTATTACTACTTGGTAATGTTTATTACTACTTGGTAATGTTTATTACTACTTGGTAATGTTTATTACTACTTGGTAATGTTTATTACTACTTGGTAATGTTTATTACTACTTGGTAATGTTTATTACTACTTGGTAATGTTTATTACTACTTGGTAATGTTTATTACTACTTGGTAATGTTTATTACTACTTGGTAATGTTTATTACTACTTGGTAATGTTTATTACTACTTGGTAATGTTTATTACTACTTGGTAATGTTTATTACTACTTGGTAATGTTTATTACTACTTGGTAATGTTTATTACTACTTGGTAATGTTTATTACTACTTGGTAATGTTTATTACTACTTGGTAATGTTTATTACTACTTGGTAATGTTTATTACTACTTGGTAATGTTTATTACTACTTGGTAATGTTTATTACTACTTGGTAATGTTTATTACTACTTGGTAATGTTTATTACTACTTGGTAATGTTTATTACTACTTGGTAATGTTTATTACTACTTGGTAATGTTTATTACTACTTGGTAATGTTTATTACTACTTGGTAATGTTTATTACTACTTGGTAATGTTTATTACTACTTGGTAATGTTTATTACTACTTGGTAATGTTTATTACTACTTGGTAATGTTTATTACTACTTGGTAATGTTTATTACTACTTGGTAATGTTTATTACTACTTGGTAATGTTTATTACTACTTGGTAATGTTTATTACTACTTGGTAATGTTTATTACTACTTGGTAATGTTTATTACTACTTGGTAATGTTTATTACTACTTGGTAATGTTTATTACTACTTGGTAATGTTTATTACTACTTGGTAATGTTTATTACTACTTGGTAATGTTTATTACTACTTGGTAATGTTTATTACTACTTGGTAATGTATTACTACTTGGTATTATTACTACTTGGTAATGTTTATTACTACTTGGTAATGTTTATTACTACTTGGTAATGTTTATTACTACTTGGTAATGTTTATTACTACTTGGTAATGTTTATTACTACTTGGTAATGTTTATTACTACTTGGTAATGTTTATTACTACTTGGTAATGTTTATTACTACTTGGTAATGTTTATTACTACTTGGTAATGTTTATTACTACTTGGTAATGTTTATTACTACTTGGTAATGTTTATTACTACTTGGTAATGTTTATTACTACTTGGTAATGTTTATTACTACTTGGTAATGTTTATTACTACTTGGTAATGTTTATTACTACTTGGTAATGTTTATTACTACTTGGTAATGTTTATTACTACTTGGTAATGTTTATTACTACTTGGTAATGTTTATTACTACTTGGTAATGTTTATTACTACTTGGTAATGTTTATTACTACTTGGTAATGTTTATTACTACTTGGTAATGTTTATTACTACTTGGTAATGTTTATTACTACTTGGTAATGTTTATTACTACTTGGTAATGTTTATTACTACTTGGTAATGTTTATTACTACTTGGTAATGTTTATTACTACTTGGTAATGTTTATTACTACTTGGTAATGTTTATTACTACTTGGTAATGTTTATTACTACTTGGTAATGTTTATTACTACTTGGTAATGTTTATTACTACTTGGTAATGTTTATTACTACTTGGTAATGTTTATTACTACTTGGTAATGTTTATTACTACTTGGTAATGTTTATTACTACTTGGTAATGTTTATTACTACTTGGTAATGTTTATTACTACTTGGTAATGTTTATTACTACTTGGTAATGTTTATTACTACTTGGTAATGTTTATTACTACTTGGTAATGTTTATTACTACTTGGTAATGTTTATTACTACTTGGTAATGTTTATTACTACTTGGTAATGTTTATTACTACTTGGTAATGTTTATTACTACTTAATGTAATGTTTATTACTACTTGGTAATGTTTATTACTACTTGGTAATGTTTATTACTACTTGGTAATGTTTATTACTACTTGGTTTAATGTTTATTACTACTTGGTAATGTTTATTACTACTTGGTAATGTTTATTACTACTTGGTAATGTTTATTACTACTTGGTAATGTTTATTACTACTTGGTAATGTTTATTACTACTTGGTAATGTTTATTACTGCTTGGTAATGTTTATTACTACTTGTTAATGTTTATAAGTACTTGGTAATGTTTATTACTACTTGGTAATGTTTATTACTGCTTGGTAATGTTTATTACTACTTGGTAATGTTTATTATTACTTGGTAATGTTTATTACTACTTGGTAATGTTTATTACTACTTGGTAATGTTTATTACTACTTGGTAATGTTTATTACTACTTGGTAATGTTTATTACTACTTGGTAATGTTTATTACTACTTGGTAATGTTTATTACTACTTGGTAATGTTTATTACTACTTGGTAATGTTTATTACTACTTGGTAATGTTTATTACTACTTGGTAATGTTTATTACTACTTGGTAATGTTTATTACTACTTGGTAATGTTTATTACTACTTGGTAATGTTTATTACTACTTGGTAATGTTTATTACTACTTGGTAATGTTTATTACTACTTGGTAATGTTTATTACTGCTTGGTAATGTTTATTACTACTTGGTAATGTTTATTACTACTTGGTAATGTTTATTACTACTTGGTAATGTTTATTACTACTTGGTAATGTTTATTATTACTTGGTAATGTTTATTACTACTTGGTAATGTTTATTAGTACTTGGTAATGTTTATTACTACTTGGTAATGTTTATTACTACTTGGTAATGTTTATTACTACTTGGTAATGTTTATTACTACTTAATGTGGTAATGTTTATTACTACTTGGTAATGTTTATTACTACTTGGTAATGTTTATTACTACTTGGTAATGTTTATTACTACTTGGTAATGTTTATTACTACTTGGTAATGTTTATTACTACTTGGTAATGTTTATTACTACTTGGTAATGTTTATTACTACTTGGTAATGTTTATTACTACTTGGTAATGTTTATTACTACTTGGTAATGTTTATTACTACTTGGTAATGTTTATTACTACTTGGTAATGTTTATTACTACTTGGTAATGTTTATTACTACTTGGTAATGTTTATTACTGCTTGGTAATGTTTATTACTACTTGGTAATGTTTATTACTACTTGGTAATGTTTATTACTACTTGGTAATGTTTATTACTACTTGGTAATGTTTATTACTACTTGGTAATGTTTATTACTACTTGGTAATGTTTATTACTACTTGGTAATGTTTATTACTACTTGGTAATGTTTATTACTACTTGGTAATGTTTATTACTACTTGGTAATGTTTATTACTACTTTGGTAATGTTTATTACTACTTGGTAATGTTTATTACTACTTGGTAATGTTTATTACTACTTGGTAATGTTTATTACTACTTGGTAATGTTTATTACTACTTGGTAATGTTTATTACTACTTGGTAATGTTTATTACTACTTGGTAATGTTTATTACTACTTGGTAATGTTTATTACTACTTGGTAATGTTTATTACTACTTGGTAATGTTTATTACTACTTGGTAATGTTTATTACTACTTGGTAATGTTTATTACTACTTGGTAATGTTTATTACTACTTGGTAATGTTTATTACTACTTGGTAATGTTTATTACTACTTGGTAATGTTTATTACTACTTGGTAATGTTTATTACTACTTGGTAATGTTTATTACTACTTGGTAATGTTTATTACTACTTGGTAATGTTTATTACTACTTGGTAATGTTTATTACTACTTGGTAATGTTTATTACTACTTGGTAATGTTTATTACTACTTGGTAATGTTTATTACTACTTGGTAATGTTTATTACTACTTGGTAATGTTTATTACTACTTGGTAATGTTTATTACTACTTGGTAATGTTTATTACTACTTGGTAATGTTTATTACTACTTGGTAATGTTTATTACTACTTGGTAATGTTTATTACTACTTGGTAATGTTTATTACTACTTGGTAATGTTTATTACTACTTGGTAATGTTTATTACTACTTGGTAATGTTTATTACTACTTGGTAATGTTTATTACTACTTGGTAATGTTTATTACTACTTGGTAATGTTTATTACTACTTGGTAATGTTTATTACTACTTGGTAATGTTTATTACTACTTGGTAATGTTTATTACTACTTGGTAATGTTTATTACTACTTGGTAATGTTTATTACTACTTGGTAATGTTTATTACTACTTGGTAATGTTTATTACTACTTGGTAATGTTTATTACTACTTGGTAATGTTTATTACTACTTGGTAATGTTTATTACTACTTGGTAATGTTTATTACTACTTGGTAATGTTTATTACTACTTGGTAATGTTTATTACTACTTGGTAATGTTTATTACTACTTGGTAATGTTTATTACTACTTGGTAATGTTTATTACTACTTGGTAATGTTTATTACTACTTGGTAATGTTTATTACTACTTGGTAATGTTTATTACTACTTGGTAATGTTTATTACTACTTGGTAATGTTTATTACTACTTGGTAATGTTTATTACTACTTGGTAATGTTTATTACTACTTGGTAATGTTTATTACTACTTGGTAATGTTTATTACTACTTGGTAATGTTTATTACTACTTGGTAATGTTTATTACTACTTGGTAATGTTTATTACTACTTGGTAATGTTTATTACTACTTGGTAATGTTTATTACTACTTGGTAATGTTTATTACTACTTGGTAATGTTTATTACTACTTGGTAATGTTTATTACTACTTGGTAATGTTTATTACTGCTTGGTAATGTTTATTACTACTTGGTAATGTTTATTACTACTTGGTAATGTTTATTACTACTTGGTAATGTTTATTACTACTTGGTAATGTTTATTACTACTTGGTAATGTTTATTACTACTTGGTAATGTTTATTACTACTTGGTAATGTTTATTACTACTTGGTAATGTTTATTACTACTTGGTAATGTTTATTACTACTTGGTAATGTTTATTACTACTTGGTAATGTTTATTACTACTTGGTAATGTTTATTACTACTTGGTAATGTTTATTACTACTTGGTAATGTTTATTACTACTTGATGTGTTTATTACTACTTGGTAATGTTTATTACTACTTGGTAATGTTTATTACTACTTGGTAATGTTTATTACTACTTGGTAATGTTTATTACTACTTGGTAATGTTTATTACTACTTGGTAATGTTTATTACTACTTGGTAATGTTTATTACTACTTGGTAATGTTTATTACTACTTGGTAATGTTTATTACTACTTGGTAATGTTTATTACTACTTGGTAATGTTTATTACTACTTGGTAATGTTTATTACTACTTGGTAATGTTTATTACTACTTGGTAATGTTTATTACTACTTGGTAATGTTTATTACTACTTGGTAATGTTTATTACTACTTGGTAATGTTTATTACTACTTGGTAATGTTTATTACTACTTGGTAATGTTTATTACTACTTGGTAATGTTTATTACTACTTGGTAATGTTTATTACTACTTGGTAATGTTTATTACTACTTGGTAATGTTTATTACTACTTGGTAATGTTTATTACTACTTGGTAATGTTTATTACTACTTGGTAATGTTTATTACTACTTGGTAATGTTTATTACTACTTGGTAATGTTTATTACTACTTGGTAATGTTTATTACTACTTGGTAATGTTTATTACTACTTGGTAATGTTTATTACTACTTGGTAATGTTTATTACTACTTGGTAATGTTTATTACTACTTGGTAATGTTTATTACTACTTGGTAATGTTTATTACTACTTGGTAATGTTTATTACTACTTGGTAATGTTTATTACTACTTGGTAATGTTTATTACTGCTTGGTAATGTTTATTACTACTTGGTAATGTTTATTACTACTTGGTAATGTTTATTACTACTTGGTAATGTTTATTACTACTTGGTAATGTTTATTAATGTAATGTTTATTACTACTTGGTAATGTTTATTACTACTTGGTAATGTTTATTACTACTTGGTAATGTTTATTACTACTTGGTAATGTTTATTACTACTTGGTAATGTTTATTACTACTTGGTAATGTTTATTACTACTTGGTAATGTTTATTACTACTTGGTAATGTTTATTACTACTTGGTAATGTTTATTACTACTTGGTAATGTTTATTACTACTTGGTAATGTTTATTACTACTTGGTAATGTTTATTACTACTTGGTAATGTTTATTACTACTTGGTAATGTTTATTACTACTTGGTAATGTTTATTACTACTTGGTAATGTTTATTACTACTTGGTAATGTTTATTACTACTTGGTAATGTTTATTACTACTTGGTAATGTTTATTACTACTTGGTAATGTTTATTACTACTTGGTAATGTTTATTACTACTTGGTAATGTTTATTACTACTTGGTAATGTTTATTACTACTTGGTAATGTTTATTACTACTTGGTAATGTTTATTACTACTTGGTAATGTTTATTACTACTTGGTAATGTTTATTACTACTTGGTGATGTTTATTACTACTTGGTAATGTTTATTACTACTTGGTAATGTTTATTACTACTTGGTAATGTTTATTACTACTTTGGTAATGTTTATTACTACTTGGTAATGTTTATTACTACTTGGTAATGTTTATTACTACTTGGTAATGTTTATTACTACTTGGTAATGTTTATTACTACTTGGTAATGTTTATTACTACTTGGTAATGTTTATTACTACTTGGTAATGTTTATTACTACTTGGTAATGTTTATTACTACTTGGGTAATGTTTATTACTACTTGGTAATGTTTATTACTACTTGGTAATGTTTATTACTACTTGGTAATGTTTATTACTACTTGGTAATGTTTATTACTACTTGGTAATGTTTATTACTACTTGGTAATGTTTATTACTACTTGGTAATGTTTATTACTACTTGGTAATGTTTATTACTACTTGGTAATGTTTATTACTACTTGGTAATGTTTATTACTACTTGGTAATGTTTATTACTACTTGGTAATGTTTATTACTGCTTGGTAATGTTTATTACTACTTGGTAATGTTTATTACTACTTGGTAATGTTTATTACTACTTGGTAATGTTTATTACTACTTGGTAATGTTTATTACTACTTGGTAATGTTTATTACTACTTGGTAATGTTTATTACTACTTGGTAATGTTTATTACTACTTGGTAATGTTTATTACTACTTGGTAATGTTTATTACTACTTTGGTAATGTTTATTACTACTTGGTAATGTTTATTACTACTTGGTAATGTTTATTACTACTTGGTAATGTTTATTACTACTTGGTAATGTTTATTACTACTTGGTAATGTTTATTACTACTTGGTAATGTTTATTACTACTTGGTAATGTTTATTACTACTTGGTAATGTTTATTACTACTTGGTAATGTTTATTACTACTTGGTAATGTTTATTACTACTTGGTAATGTTTATTACTACTTGGTAATGTTTATTACTACTTGGTAATGTTTATTACTACTTGGTAATGTTTATTACTACTTGGTAATGTTTATTACTATGTTTGGTAATGTTTATTACTACTTGGTAATGTTTATTACTACTTGGTAATGTTTATTACTACTTGGTAATGTTTATTACTACTTGGTAATGTTTATTACTACTTGGTAATGTTTATTACTACTTGGTAATGTTTATTACTACTTGGTAATGTTTATTACTGCTTGGTAATGTTTATTACTACTTGGTAATGTTTATTACTACTTGGTAATGTTTATTACTACTTGGTAATGTTTATTACTACTTGGTAATGTTTATTACTACTTGGTAATGTTTATTACTACTTGGTAATGTTTATTACTGCTTGGTAATGTTTATTACTACTTGGTAATGTTTATTACTACTTGGTAATGTTTATTACTACTTGGTAATGTTTATTACTACTTGGTAATGTTTATTACTACTTGGTAATGTTTATTACTACTTGGTAATGTTTATTACTACTTGGTAATGTTTATTACTACTTGGTAATGTTTATTACTACTTGGTAATGTTTATTACTACTTGGTAATGTTTATTACTACTTGGTAATGTTTATTACTACTTGGTAATGTTTATTACTGCTTGGTAATGTTTATTACTACTTGATACACACATGCCAGACTGCTGCATGCTTAGTGTGCAAATATACATACACCATGCGCCCGGACTGCTGTTAATGCTGATTCTGAATACGTACGCATTAGCGGACTGCTGTATGCTGATTCAAATATACGCATACGTACTGGACTGCTGTATGCTGATACAAATATACATACACATACTTGGACTGCTGTATACTGATACAAATATACAACGCATGCTTGGACTGCTGCGTATACTGATTACAAATAATACGCACACATAATACTGGACTGCTGCGTACTGATTACAAATATACATACACATGCGCCGGACTGCTGTATGCTGATGCAGATGATACACGCACGTAGCGGACGCGCTTGCGTATTGATTACAAATATACGCACGTAGCGAACTGCTGGTAATGCTGATTACAGATATGCACATACATGCGCTTGGACTGCTGTATACTGGTACAAATATGCGCGCATACTAGCGAACTGCTGTATATTGATACAAATACGCACACGTAGCCCGGACTGCTTGTATGCTGATTAGGTTACGCACGCATTAAGCCCGGACTGCTGCATACTGGTCTAGATAATATGCCTACAATATAGGCACAATAGCATGCTGGTCTGGACTAATACGCAGTAAGCCCGGACTGCTGCATACTGATTCAGATATGCATACACGTAAGCCCGGACTGCTGTATGCTGATTTTCGATAATGCACGCACATGCGCCGGACTGCTGCGTGCTGGTCTAGATATGCACATAACGTAGCGGACGCTTGCGTACTGATTACCAGATAATACGCACGTAATGCCCGGACGCGTACTGGTCTGGAGTAATACGCACCGTAAGCGGACGCTGCGGTATGCTGATCCTGAATATACACGCACATACTTGAACTGCTTGCATACTGATTACAGATATGCATACACATAAGCGAACTGCTGCATACTGATACAGATATACACATACATACTTGAACTGATGTATACTGATACAGATATGCATACACATGCGCCCGGACTGCGTATGCTGATGGAAATATACGCACATATGCGGACTGCTGTGCTGATGCAAATAATATACGCATGCGCCGGACTGCTGTATGCTGATTACAAATATACATACATGCTTGGACTGCTGTATGCTGATGCAAATATACACACACATACTTGAACTGCTGCATACTGATGCAAATATACAACACATATACGCCGAACTGCTGCATATTGAATTACAAATATACACACACGTACTTGAACTGCTGCATACTGATAATACCATTTTTTTCAGAATTTTTACCCCGATTTTGCTTAAAATCGCTCTTATTCCGGGCTATATATGAGATGAAAGGCAACTTATGAAGAGCACCCACCGCCAACTCTTTCGTTATTCTTGTCTGCCTGTTTAATGTCACTTTTATAACGCCCACCTAGTCACGTAACGAGAGTTTTCTAGTAACGGAACGCAGACCCTGAATATTTTCATATGCAATCCGGAAACGTGAACCAAATTTCTCATCCGGCTCTTTATCAATACATTTCTTCGAAATTTCGTGTCACTGTTTAAAAAATCGAATAAAATGAAAAACAAACTCAAGACGACCTTACCTGCTGTATTTTATTGGATAGTACATAGTGTAGTTCAGGACTGGTTGTTGTCAAAGTTTAAAGTATACAGTGAGATATCTATGTTACTCATTTGTGGTGTCGCATTATAGTTTTAATTTCCCAAACCTTCAGAGTTTCCGCTGAGACACTGAGGATGGAGGGACATTGTAATTATATCAGGTTTACTGTATGATTAATGCTCAGTGACTATTTTATTTGGTTTGAAGTTTCATTTTCTGCAAATGCATGGGACAACGTTTCGCCTTCAGTATTAAGGTAAATGTATATCACTCTACGAACGCTGAGCCTACAGGGACTTCAAATCGACTTCTCTGTTGCACCTAAATTAGTCCAAAATACTAACTATTTGTTGTACAAAATGTTCGGTTTGTCAAATTACATGATTTAATCTCAGCTTTAACAAAAGTAAATAAATATAAGCTTATTTAAACGTAATTCGAAGTTTCTACAATTCAGTAATACAACGTGAATCATAGAAATATTTAATCATCACCAGCTGACCAATTATCAAGCGTTAATCACTACCAGTTATCCAATCACAGAACGTTAAACATTACAAGTTGACCAATCATCAAACACTAAACGTTGCAAGTTGATCAGTCAATAAGTGTCAATAATTATATTACTTTTAGCCTATACTATCTTTAAAAAAACTAGATTAATCATTTAAAAATATTAACATTTATAAATACTGATCATATCTGATCAATCATACAAAATGTTCTTAGGATCTGTTTTGATTTTCGGTGTTCTTATTAATGTACTTCATAAAATTATTGACATATGTTACCATGAAACTTCTTATTGTAAGGGCCTCGTCTTTTCATTTCATTCAACAAAAATTTTGGGCTAATTCTAATAACGAATTTATCATCTTGGTTTTTTAGGGTAACAGCTAATACAGATATACTGGATCAGTTGGCAAAGATAAGTTATTGTTATTGAGTTAGGCACACAGCTACGAACCCGGCATGGCCAAGTGGTTAAGGCACTTGACTCGTAATCACACCAGACATGCTCGCCCTTTCAGCCGTGGGGTGTTATAATGTGACGATCAATCCCACTATTCGTTGTTAAAGAGCAGCTCAAGAGTTGGCGGTGGGTGGTGATGGTTAGCTACCTCTCCTCTTTGCTTACACTGCTAAATTAGGGACAGCTAGCACAGATATCCCTCTTTGCGCTAAATTCAAACCACAAAGCTACGTAAAGGGCTATACGTACTTTGCCGACCACGGTTATTGAAACACGGTTTTTATAAGTCAGCAGACATGCCGCTGTGCCACTGAATACAGTAAATATCTTGACATGAGAACCTTGTCCACTTGAAAATGAATGCCAACAAAATAAAGACTGGTCTTATTTAAAAGGAAAATTAACACAACCAGGGACTGTTTAACGTCTCGTTGCTGGGGTGGGACAAATGGGTAATTTTGGGGCCCTTGATGTGGTAATATTTGATCATTGGATATCACTTAATTGTAAGTTTATAAAATAACTCAGAAGAAATTGGAAAAAGTATACAACCAATGGCACAGCGGAAAGTTTGCTATAAACCAGGTTTTGATAACCGTGATGGGTAGCTTTGTTGCTTAATATTGCAAACAACAAGAACAGTTGACCAGAATTTGTCAGCTAGGAAGAGCAAATAAATCCGCTACCTATCCCAATCTTTGATCATAACAATGACACCTCCTGTTGGAACAGTATTAAAACATGTTCATTATCATAACAATGGAACCTCCTTTTGGAACAGTATTACAACACGTTCATTATCATAACAATGGCACCTCCTTTTGGAACAGTATTACAACACGTTCATTATCATAACAATGGCACCTCCTTTTGGAACAGTATTACAACACGTTCATTATTATAACGATGGCACCTCCTTTTGGA
The DNA here is from genome assembly GCF_004210375.1 of Tachypleus tridentatus. Classification (NCBI taxonomy): domain Eukaryota; kingdom Metazoa; phylum Arthropoda; class Merostomata; order Xiphosura; family Limulidae; genus Tachypleus; species Tachypleus tridentatus. The sequence goes on along the minus strand of NC_134829.1, from coordinate 595,570 downwards.
ACAGTATTACAACACGTTCATTATCATAACAATGGCCCAATGTTTCTTCTATCTGAAAAGACATTATCACAACAATACCATGTCCCTGAAAGAAGTGTTATCTAAACAATTATATGTCTTCTTCAAAAGAAGTGTTATCATAACAATGCCATATCTTCTTCAAAAGAAGTGTTATCACAACAATTGTATGTCTTCTTCAAAGTGTTATCTAAACAATTATATGTCTTCTTCAAAAGAAGTGTTTTCACAACAATGCCATGTCGTATTCAAAGTGTTATCACAACAATTGTATGTCTTCTTCAAAGAAGTGTTGTCATAACAATGCCATGTCTTCTTCAAAGAAGTGTTATCTCAACAATGCCATGTCTTCTTCAAAACAAGTGTTATCTCAACAATTATTTATCTTCTTCAAAGAAGTGTTATCACAACAATTGTATGTCTTCTTCAAAAGTGTTATCACAACAACCGAATGTCTGAATGTCTTCTTCAAAGAAGTGTTATCTCAACAATTATTTATCTTCTTCAAAAGTGTTATCACAACAATTGTATGTCTTCTTCAAAGAAGTGTTATCACAACAACTGAATGTCTTCTTCAAAGAAGTGTTATCTCAACAATTATTTATCTTCTTCAAAGTGTTATCACAATTGTATGTCTTCTTCCAAGAAGTGTTATCACAACAACTGAATGTCTTCTTCAAAGAAGTGTTATCTCAACAATTATTTATCTTCTTCAAAGAAGTGTTATCACAACAATTGTATGTCTTCTTCAAAAGATGTTATCACAACAATTGTATGTCTTCTTCAAAGAAGTGTTATCACAACAACTGAATGTCTTCTTCAAAGAAGTGTTATCACAACAATTGTATGTCTTCTTCAAAGTTTATCACAACAATTGTATGTCTTCTTCAAAGAAGTGTTATCACAACAACTGAATGTCTTCTTCAAGAAGTGTTATCACAACAATTGTATGTCTTCTTCAAAGAAGTGTTATCACAACAACTGAATGTTCTTAAAAGTGTTATCACAACAATTGTATGTCTTCTTCAAAAGTGTTATCACAACAACTGAATGTCTTCTTCAAAGAAGTGTTATCACAACAATTGTATGTCTTCTTCAAAAGTGTTATCACAACAACTGAATGTCTTCTTCAAGAAGTGTTATCACAACAATTGTTATGTCTTCAAAGAAGTGTTATCACAACAATTGTATGTCTTCTTCAAAGAAGTGTTATCACAACAACTGAATGTCTTCTTCAAAGAAGTGTTATCACAACAATTGTATGTCTTCTTCAAAAGTGTTATCACAACAACTGAATGTCTTCTTCAAAGAAGTGTATCACAACAATTGTATGTCTTCTTCAAAAGAAGTGTTATCACAACAACTGAATGTCTTCTTCAAAGTGTTATCACAATTGTATGTCTTCTTCAAAGAAGTGTTATCACAACAACTGAATGTCTTCAAAGAAGTGTTATCACAACAATTGTATGTCTTCTTCAAAAGAAGTGTTATCACAACAACTGAATGTCTTCTTCAAAAGAAGTGTTATCACAACAATTGTATGTCTTCTTCAAAAGTGTTATCACAACAACTGAATGTCTTCTTCAAAGTGTTATCACAACAATTGTATGTCTTCTTCAAAAGAAGTGTTATCACAACAATTGTATGTCTTCTTCAAAAGAAGTGTTATCACAACAACTGAATGTCTTCTTCAAAAGTGTTATCACAACAATTGTATGTCTTCTTCAAAGAAGTGTTATCACAACAACTGAATGTCTTCTTGAAATGTTATCACAACAATTGTATGTCTTCTAAGTGTTATCACAACAATTGTATGTCTTCTTCAAAAGTGTTATCACAACAACTGAATGTCTTCTTCAAAGTGTTATCACAACAATTGTATGTCTTCTTCAAAGAAGTGTTATCACAACAATTGTATGTCTTCTTCAAAAGAAGTGTTATCACAACAATGTATGTCTTCTTCAAAGAAGTGTTATCACAACAATTGTATGTCTTCTTCAAAAGAAGTGTTATCAAACCATGCCTAGTCTTCTTTAGAATGTTGTCACAGAATAACCTATTCATGTCATAAATGGAGACAGCCTCTTAACAATGGATTTTTACCATGAGAATAAATTTTAAAAGGATTCTTGTTGTTATTCATAAACAAACAAGTTCCGGAACGTGTATTTCGGCCTGTTGACAGCAGTTATTAAAATATAAGACATCCAATCTTAATGACACAAACGAGTAAATGGGCGGGAAGAAACAAACAAAAGCACATAATTGTAACGTATGATATTATGCCTGATAATAATAACCTTCGTAAAACAGTCGTACGTATTTCATGTGAGATCACATGGATGTGATCAAATGGATGAATGCTGTTATTCGACAGCAAAACTTGGTTTACCTGACATCAGATTGGGGTTTATATAACAACGCGATAGTGCATAACACGAAATCGATAGATACTTAAACACTAGAACGACAACCACGCCTTCCTGTTAAGCACCAAAAAGTCTGTTTAGTTCAAGTAAGGTTAATAAGAATTCTGTGTACCTGAATTCAAGGAGTAATTTTCCTGTTAGGTCTGTGTGTTTCTCTGAGCACACAGGTTTTAATAATTACTTCTTTCTTACAAAGTTTAATAGTGCTTTTGATTGCCTCAATATACAATTAATTTTATACTTGAAATATAGCTTATTTTATTGTGTAAATCTCTGTAAGTTTAGCTTATTTTATTGTGCCAAATTTCTGTAAATTTAAATTATTGTATTGTGCAAAATCTCTGTGGGTTTAGCTTATTTTATTGATCCAAATCTCTGTAAATTTAGATTACTTTATTGTGCCAAATTTCTGTAAATTGAACTTATTGTATTGTGCTAAATCTCTGTAAATTTAGTTTAATTTATTGTGCCAAATTTCTGTAAATCTAACTTATTGTATTGTGCTAAATCTCTGTAAGTTTAGCTTATTTTATTGTGCCAAATCTCTGTAAATTTAGCTTACTTTATTGTGCCAAATTTCTGTAAATCTAACTTATTGTATTGTACTAATTCTCTGTAAGTTTAGCTTATTTTATTGTGCCAAATCTCTGTAAATTTAGCTTACTTTATTGTGCCAAATCTTTCTAAATTTAACTTATTGTACTGTGCTAAATCTCTGTGTGTTTAGCTAATTTTATTGTGCCAAATCTCTCTAAATTTAACTTATTGTATTGTGCTAAATCTCTGTGAGTTTAGCTTATTTTTTGTGCTTAAATCTTTCTAAATTTAACTTATTGTATTGTGCTAAATCTCTGTGAGTTTAGCTAATTTTATTGTTAAACTCTCTGTAAATTTAACTTATTGTATTGTGCTAAATCTCTGTGAGTTTAGCTAATTTTATTGTGCCAAATCTCTGTAAATTTAGCTTACTTTATTGTGCCAAATTTCTGTAAATCGAACTTATTGTATTGTGCTAAATCTCTGTAAGTTTAGCTTATTTTATAGTGCCAAATCTCTGTAAATTTAACTTATTGTGTGCTAAATCTCTGTGAGTTTAGCTAATTTTATGTGCCAAATCTCTGAAAATTTAACTTATTGTGTGCTAAATCTCTGAGTTTAGCTAATTTTATTGTGCCAAATCTCTCTAAATTTAACAATGTATTGTTGCTAAATCTCTGTGAGTTTAGCTTATTTTATTGTGCCAAATGTTTGTAAATTTAACTTATTGTATTATACTAAATCTCTGTAAGTTTAGCTTATTTTATGGTGCCAAATCTCTGTAAATTTAGCTTACTTTATTGTGCCAAATCTCTGAACATTTAACTTATTGTACCGTGCTAGATGTCTGTGAGTTTAGCTAATTTTATTGTGCCAAATATCTCTAAATTTAACTTATTTATTGTGCTAAATCTCTGTGAGTTTAGCTTATTTTATGTGCCAAATCTCTGTAAATTTAGCTTACTTTATTGTGCCAAATCTCTGTAAATTTAACTTATTATACTGTGCTAAATCTCTGTGAGTTTAGCTAATTTTATTGTGCCAAATCTCTCTAAATTTCGAAAGTAAAAACAATATTGTGTTGTTTGTTTAACCATGTGATTTCAGATTGAGTGGTTTGCAATATTCGTTGTTATTTGATGTTAAAAGTATTAACAGACATAAAGTTTAACATTCCAGCATGATAGAACAAACTCTGAAGGATATTTTTTATAGTTCTAAAAGTATGAAAAGGAAGACTATAATTATGATCGATTTCCACAATTTAAGAGTACGGTTCAAACTAAGACTTAAAGATTAAAATATAGACACTATAACATTTAAGGCCCGGCCTGGCCAGGTGGGTTAAGGCGTTCGACTCGTAATCTGAGGGGTCACGAATTCGAATACTTGTCGCACCAAACATGCTTGCCCTTTCAGCCGTGTGGGCGTTACAATGTAACGGTCAATCCCACTATTTGTTGGTAAAAAGTAGCCCAAGAGTTGGCGGCGGGTGGTGATGAGTAGCTGCTTTCCTTCTAGTCTTACACTGCTAAATTAGGGACGACTAGTGCAGATAGCCCTCGTTAGTTTTGTGCGAAATGCATAAAAATTAACGTAACAGCTAAAACAGCTTGTTGTGAGATTACCTACCGATCAAAACATAGATGAAATAATGTTTAAAAACTTCGTGTTGCTATAGAACTCAAAACATCAAAGAGACAAAATATAGATAGGTTGATGATGTGGTGGGATACTTAATGCAATAAAAATAAAAAGGCAGATAGTAAGAATTTAACGTAAAGTTATTTAACGTACTGAAAGCAACAGAAATAGATAGATGAAAGATAGTACAACGATAAATATCACATATGTCCCTAGTATGACATAAACCTCTACAACACATAAATATATATATATATATAGATTGCCATAAAATGTGTGCTTAGCAAAATAAAATTTAAACAAAGATTTGGTAGAATTCTTCGTTTTTATTATTGGAGTAATGGGTTTGTTTCATGATGATAGTTTGATATTATCCTGCTGTCTCTTTCCACTGGAGTCTTTAGCATATACATGG